>NC_056733.1:1268205804-1268320804 GCF_019279795.1 Protopterus annectens | reverse complement strand
TTGATCTTATATTTAGTAGTGGTCTGTACATTTGTAGTGCCCCCATGTCACCACTGATAGGAGTAAGAGGGGCTGCAATGTTGAGGCACTGTAGTGGGAGGAACCCACATACCTGCATCTCAGCATGGATGCCAAGGTTCACCTCTCAAGCTCTCAAGGTGAATTTCTTGGCATCCATGTCTCACATACATAATGTGATTACGATTAGAGATCCAATCATAAACTTATATAGCTGACATATATGTATATATATATATATATATATATATATATATATATATATATATATATATATATGGTTTACCTTTAAAATGTCACAACACACTTGTGCTACTGTTTACTAACCCAACCTGAAATGTCGGAAATGGCAACATTAAATGCTCAAAATTGTGATCCTGGTACTTAAAGTTGACACTCAGGGAATAGATTTCATAGGTTCATAGGTGTGTACTACGCTAATGGCTCTGGGGACTTTACAAGCCTAGCCCATAGGATTACCCTGGCATCGTGCCACCCGATCTTAGTTCCCAGTGCCTCTATCGAGTAAAGCCACTGGAGTGATCCCTGTGGTGAATTTTCTATTTCCCATCCACTCATCAAGATTTCTCTTGAAGAGGCCAGTGAGGTGCTCTGGTTGACATGTATGGGAAGTCTATTCCACAGCATGGGCTGTCTCTAGGTTATGAACATGTGCCTCCAGTATGTTCTGTTGATTGTGGTAATGAGATTGAGGTCTCTGGAGCATGTGATGCAGAGGGACTGGGATTTCTTTAGATGTAGCATTGCTAACAGAGCTGGGTCAGACATGGCTTTGTAAGTGAATCAGAGATCACCTCTAAATAGGCATTATGAGACAGAGAATAGTTGGAGTTTTTTTAGTCTGTCCACATAGGACAAATGTTTAAGGCCTAGGATCCTCTATGTGAGGTACTTTTCTGGCCTCTCCAGTTGTTGCAGGTATTTAGTGAGGTACATGCCAAATAGGGCATTGTACTCAATGATTGGCCTAATGAGGGAAGAGTAGAGGGAGACAATGACCTCTTTCTTCCTGGATGCAAAACCTTTAGTAATGAAATGTGCCACATAGATGGACTTTCTGATCACAGTGGCAATGTGGTGGTCAATAGAGAGGTTGCTGTCAACCTGTGTTCTCAGATCTCTTATAATGCCTTCTGTGTTCAGTGGACTACCGTCAATGTGGTAATTCATTGGAACTGGGTTTTTCCCATAGGGGATGACGACACATTTTTTGGCATAGAGCTTAAGGCCATGGTTCTGACACCAGTCATTGGTCTCAGTGAGGCCTTTCTGTAGAATGTCGACATCACTCGGGGAGTTAATAATAGCTCCAATGCGCAGTCCAGTATCAATAAAGGCTTTCCTCCGTAGTATAAATATTAATAATAGCTCCCAACTTGCAATTGTCTGCAAACTTTGTTAGCCAGAGTCCCTTCATGTTGGCCTGTACTTCAGAGAAGTAGATACCAAACAGGAGAGGACCCAGGAATGAACCCTGTAGTACTCCACTCATGACTGGTTGGCAGTCTTACTTGGAGTCAGCTACTTTCACACTGTGGGTTCTACCTGTGAGCCAGTTTGCAAATGACCTAGTGATATAGGGGTTGATGCCTAGCTTTGTGAGTTTTTCTATGATTCCTGAGTGGAGAATGGTATCAAATGCCTTGGCCAGATCAAGGTAGGCTGCATGAACCACCTTGCCTTCATCCACAGCTCTGGTGACTGATTCAAAGAAGTTGACCAAGTTGAGCAGGCATGATTTACCCTTCACAAAACCAAACTGTGTGGGATCCAGAGTTTGGAGATTCCCTATATCCTTGTTTATTAGGTGCATGATGATGTGTTCCATAGCTTTGCAGAGCAGACTCGTCAGGCTAATGGGGTGATCGTTCCCAGGGTCTGTAGTCACTCCTCCTTTGTGGAGAGGGATGACTGTAGCAGTGTGCCATTTGGTAGGGACAACGACTGAGGTGAGGCTGTGATTGAACAGGGCACACAAGTGAGGTGCCAGTTCACTCTGTAGTTCATGTAGAACACAGACAGGGATATTGTCAGGTCTCATAGAAGCTGTATTCTTGGCCTTGAACACTGCTGTTTAAACCTGTGGAGCAGTAGTACTGGGTGCATGGCAATCTACTGGTATTGTGACTGGTCCCTTGGGGAGGGAGAGAGGGGTAAAGTTGCACTGCATCTGTTGGCCAGTATAATGGCAATATCTGTTGGCTCAGTATAGGAGGTACCATTGTGCAGTAGCTCAGAGCAAATCTGGGTATTGACGTGGAGATTCTTTATATAACTATAGAAGGCCTTGTGGTTGTCTTTACTATCTGCTGCAATTCTGTTTTCATAGTTAGCTTTACAGGATTTGATGAGGGCTCTCAACTTTTTGTTGAGGCTGACAAGGGAGTTTTTCCAGTCTTGGAACTTCACCTTATTCCACATCAGTTTCTTCCTTCTGTTGTAGAGTTTGTTTATGGCAAGGGACCACCAGATTGACTTTCTTTTTTTGGAGACCAGTATCTTGGTTCTGTTGGGTATGGTGAGATCCATGCATTTGTGTACATGTTCATACAATGCATTGGTGTATGATTCAGCAGTCACCCAACTGATCTCCATTTGCATGGGTGTCATAAAGTTAGCCACCTCTGTTTTTAGGAGTCCAACGTTAGCCTTGGAGAAGTTTTTCATGGTGGTTATCTTTGGGGGGGGGGTGGATTTCCAAGGTGATTAGTTCGTGGTCAGATCTAATCAGGGAGGAGTTGACTAGTGGTGTAGAGCAACGGTCGCCCATGTTAGTAATGACCAGGTCAAGAAAGTTGCTACCTCTAGTGGGGGTAAGAACGAGCTGGTCTAGGGCATTGGAACTAATGAATTCCAGGAAATGTTGGGAAAGTGTATTGGTACATGAGTAGTTTTCCCAGTTAATGGAGGGGTAGTTGAACTTGCCCAGTATGAGTGTTAGGTTGGACCCTAATATTCTCCAAGGTACTTAGGAACATTGAGTGAGAGTCTTGGGACATGGTTGGGGACCTATAGCAGGCTATGACCTGAATCGCTGTCTGACCCAATATTAGCTACACCTGAAATATCTCAGATGAATTATGTTGGGCTACTAGTCTGGAGGTGTGTGCATGCTTTATGAATATGGAAACACCACTGCCTTTGGAGCTTCAGTTCAAGTTCTGGGGCTGAAAGGTTTGGAATAAGTTATAGCCTGGTAGTGCAGGGGTGCTTTCTGCTGCCTTGAACCAGGTCTCTGTTACGGCACAAATGTCGATGTTCTCCATTTTAAGGAGTGCTTTGAGTGAGTGCATTTTGAGATTTAGACTTCTAGCATTGAGCAGCATGACACTCAGATTGCATTTGTTTGTAGCTGTTATGGTGGTAATTTGGTCTTTGGAACACCACCTAACAAAAGGCACTATAGGGGTGGCAACAGCCTTGGCCAGTATCCAGAAGCCAAGGGATGACAGATGCAGAAAATCTCTAACAAAGCATCGAGGTCTGTCAGTCATGTCATCCCAGGCAGACAGATACTGGATCCCCTTAGAATAACACCAGAAACTTAGCCAGTTGTTGAAATCAATCATTTTCTGCTTGTACTGTGGTATCATTCTGGGTGATGTTGACTTTGAGTGAAACTACCTCATTTCCGGGTTTCTGCTACAAACATTTTGCAGGGAGGCAAGCCCCCCTGCACCCCCCAAACCCCCTGCTACTTATATATACTAATGCCAAGATCGCACTACAGTGAGGGAAAAGGTGCATTTCCCAATCCCCACTATAGTGCAAGCTCCACTCAAAATGCCAAATTCATAACAGCAAATGCACACTAGCATTGGCTGTTGTGAGTTTGACATTTTGTCTTTCACTAGTACGTATTTTTGAAAAGATACTTTCACACATATGTGCATCGTACAAGTCAGCCATGATATATATATATATATTTTTTTAAACACACACACACATGAACATATGGGTTCTTATTGAATTTCATTATGCTGAATCATAAATCATTGCAAAAAAGCAATCATTGAAAACTGATAATTATTTTCATTTTGTGTTTACTGGGGTAGGGCACTGAACACAACTAACTGATTTCAGTCTCAGCCTAGAAATACAAAAACACTAAGAATTACATTTAGTGAGAGAGGAAGAGTACAATGAAAATACTCATCTGAAAAATACCACTATCAACTATCAAAAATGTAAAGAGTAACTGCTACTGTAATACACATTATTTACAATAAATCAAGACAAATTTCATGTAGAAAGTGAGGTATCTGTGTGATAATTACAGTCCTGTGTTGTCTAAGTGGGAATGATGGGATAGCTGAGTGGAGTGAAGAACAGATTTTTCACAAAGCTGAAAAGAGAAATTACATTAAGCAAAAGATTAAGTGAGTCGTAAGAGTAGTCTGTCATATTACTGACATGCCATATGAGGGACAGTAACAATGTTACTAGTAAGAGAAAGAGAATGATGCAGTTTAGGTTAGGCGATTTGTCTGGATGAGGTACAGTGGCATTTGGCTGATGAGAGTAGGTGGACCTTTATCAGAGTCCTACATTTCCAGAAAGACTATGCGTTTTTTATTTGTGGAAACACTTTTACAGAATGTTTGACCTATTATAAAGAGCAGTGATCTATACAATGTAGTTTAGGTTTTGGCAGTTGCTGTGTCGGGGCTGAATGGTTGTGGTTTCTGAGGCTGTTAAAGAAAGGTTGTCTAGTTAGTTTAAATGCTAGGTGAGGGAAGGTCTGATTGACTTGGAGTTTGAATTGTTGGGATTTTAGGAAAAGGTCGATCCTTTGTCGAACAGGGAGCCATTTAGCTTCTTCCAATGTTTTACAGTGGGGTTTGTGTTTATGGTAGCGGATAACAAAATCTACAAATTTTATTGTTTATTGTTGGAATGCATGTAGAGTTTGTTTATGATGCTCTGGCTGTTACAGGAATGTTGCATGCAAACTGGTACAGTAGAATGCTTTTGCCTATGGCTGTTCTGATGTTTTAGTAAGAAAGAGGAAGATCTTATTGGCCCAAAATTGGAGAGAGTTAAACCTTTTCCTTGCATAGTGGAGGAGGTTGGAAAAGATAAGGAAGGAGTCAAGTTGGCTTTTAAAAGAGATAGTATTGTCTATGTGGGTATTGTTGTTCTCATAGATATACAAAGAGTTTTGTGTTTTTTAAGTTTTTGCCTGGTGCCAAATATCATTGTTTTGATGTTGTTAACATTGAAAGGGAAATGTTTGTTGAAGTTCCAGTAGATTAGGGCTAGGAAATCTGATTGCAGGTCTGTTTTGAGTTTGGTTACTGAGCTGTTTGTGCAAACTAATACTATATTGCTCATTTTGGAATTCTACATATAGAATATAGACAACACTGTTATAATGAAGATTTGCCCATGTAACAAAGAGCTGAATAGCTTTACTTGTCCTTTAAGGGAATGTAGAATGAAGAAAGTAAGTAAGATTCAATAAAGAGGAATTAATTAGGAAACGAGCGGGAAATTAACTAATTAATCCTGCTATATATACCTGTGATTTTTCTGTAATGAATTATAACCTGAAGAAGCATACAGGAGTATCTTGGCGCTTGTGTTGTGTTTAATAAAGACTTTTATACTTTACTACATCGTGGTGATCTACATTTTGGCTTTTTCCTGGGACTATATTGCTCATCTGAGAAACACCTCCCTGAAATCCATAAATGAAAAAATCGACCTGTCACTGTCTATATTCCTACTCAGTAGCCAAGGTTTGGAACAGTATTCCTACAGATATTAGAGCAATGCCTTGCAGTCATATGTTCAAACAACCTCTACAGATATTTCTCCTTAACTTCTAGCTCTGTACACATCCTACACCAGGCTGACACTGCCTGTTACTCTTTCCTTCTCTTCCTTTCTCTCCCGTCTCTTCCTTCCTTCTCTTTCACTTGCTCTTCTTTTCTCCTTTTCCTTTCCTCCCTTCTCTTATTAGCCAAAGGACCAGTTACCTCACCGATAGCTCCCTACTTTAATTCCATTTCCTAATCTCCCCCACAACTGCCAAATCTCGTTTCCTTTCTCTTAGTCTTTTGCCTATATTTAAAATGGTTAACATCTTTACCACTGGTTATCACTAATGATTTGTACTTTACTAGGTGTTCAATATTCTGTGATTGTTGTTTAATATTCACTGTATGATTTTCTGATCTGACTTTGTTTATCCTGTATGTTGATTCTGCTATTTGTTACTGCACTTTGTGTGATAATATTATGCAGTTTATTAATGGAACTATGTATGTTGGAGCTTTTCTTCCCAGGCCTCCACTGAAGATGGGATTCATGCCCAGTTGGACCTTCCCAGTGAACAAATACCAAATAAATAAATAAATATCATCTGCAAAGAGAAGGAGGGGGAGATGAGTTAGATCAAGGGGAGGTTTTTCTAAAGATGAAAAATAGTAGAGACACAAGTATGGGACTTTGTGGTACTCCTTTTTGAAAGTCAGCTGATTGTAAATCAATGCATTAATTTTAACGGAGAAGTGGTGATTGATGAATTAGTTTTAAAACCAAGGCATGGGATCAGGACTTATACATATTTGTAATGGGTGATAGAAGAGAATATTATGGTCAATGATACTGAAGTCTATTGTAATGTCAGTAAAGATGGCATTAGTGAGTTGGCCTCTATCCATAACTGGTAGTATGTGATGGTTCAGGGTTCGTAGGCTGTCCATGTGCTAGGAATGGACAAGAACACATGTTGTTTATGAGAGAGGAGGTTGTAGTTAGTGATGTTTGAGATGAGCTGAACATAGTTTTCTTTTCTAAAGTTGAAAGGATAGAGATTGGCATGTACTTTATAGTTTTGGAGACACAATGGTAGCTAAAATTTCATAATGGGTGTCCCTAGAGATGGAATCGCAGATACAGCTGCAAGAAGAGGTTCTTTCACAGAAAACTACTCAATAACAGCAGTTAATTATAAATAATACACAAGAGAGGGCCCCTTCACAATCTTGGGGAAAAGATCTCCATCAAATATAGTATGTTACTTCCAAGCTTGAGAAGAAAAATTAATGATCTCACTACCAAGTGTGATCACCACAAGGCCTTAATAAGAAAGCCCAAGAGATAGAAATCTTTAGAAACAGAAAAAAGAACATCAGTCAAATTGAAGATATGTTTAACTGAAGATAAAGTAAGAGCTTGAAAGAACAAATTAAAATTTTTCCTAAGCAATGAAACTCGAAGCAAGAGCTAGAGACATATTTTCAGAAAATGTATGCAACAGTGTTACGGCTACCCTACACACACCTTTTCCCCACCCCTTCATCCAACCTACCTGACTCTCACTACCACACCCTCTCCCATCTAATATCCCATTACCCTCCTCTCTATCACTTCTAACTCCAACTACCATGCTGTCCCTTGCTCCTAAAATCCTTATCTCTACAGCCATCTCTTTACCATGTCAGCTCCTATACTGATTTCCATTTACACCCTCCACCTCTTCCTCCCCACCCCTTCCTTACAGCCCACTTCCACAACATCTCTGCCTCTTTAGTTCCCTCCCACCCTATCCTTCTGTTAAAAGTAAAAATTCTCCCAAGTACTAATAAATACTACAAACCTAAACCCATTCACTACCAGCCACTTTTATCTAAGTACAAACCTTATAAACTTATTCCCCATCTCACTTACCTTTGCTTAGCCGGCGACATTCACCCCAATCCAGGACCAAATTTTTCTTCAACAAACCACCCCAGCACCAATAACAATGCCACCAGTAAATACCTCAAATTCCTCACCATCAACACCCAAAGCTTAAAAAATAAATTAACCCTTTTTCATGCCTGGCTCAATCACAACTTACCTGACATTGTAGCCATCTCTGAAACCTAGATAAAACCTCACATAAGTGACTCCGAATTCCTTTCCCCTGGATTGCATTCTCTCCGATCTGATCGCCTAAGTAGAAGAGGTGGTGGTGTAGCTTTAATTTACTCCAATCACTTGTCAATCACTCCTTACCCTAATCCCATCCCTTCTTTCAATAATGCTGAACTTGTAACTGGCCTACTAAAAATAAACAACCATAAAAGCATCTGCATCATTTCCCTCTATATTCCTCCTGGTAACAACACCAATACCCTGGAAGACATCCTCTCCTGGACCTCCTCTAATATTAAGCTAGAAACCTACATTATGGGAGATGTAAATATTGACTGGGAAAAAAATCATAAACCCTAATCCCACCATAGCAATCAACCTATTCAACTTCACTCAACTTACTAACTTCATTACTAGACCTAACAAAACCAACCTCCCAGGCTCTTTACTTGACTGGATCCTAGTATCTCATCCTAACAAAATCATAAAATCTGATGTTATTCCTGACCCATTAGGAGACCACCTCCCTGCCTTCACCCTTCAAGCTACACCCACTTCCCCACACTCTCACCAGTACATTCATACTCGTAACCTATCTAACTTTAACCCTACTACTTTCTCTGACTCCCTTAAACTAATTAACTGGAACCCCCTAAAAACTCTACCATTAGATGCAGCCATTCAACATTCGTAACTGTCCTCAACTCCCTAGCTCCAATAAGAACAAAAAGAGTTAAAACTAAGACTGCCCCATGGCTCACCAAAGATAACAAAAAGATTATGCTACAAAGGGATAAAACCTGGAAAGCCTACCTCCAATACAAACAGCCAGAAATCTTGCTTAAATATAAACAGCTGAGAAACCTTTCCAAAAAATAAGTCATTAGAGATAAAAAGTCTTACTACATCAAACTACAAGCAAATCATGCAAAAAAACCCAAACAATTCTGGAACTCTATTAATTCCCTCCTTAGGCCAGGTACAAAAAACAACCCCAGTCCTGACACCAGCAAATCTGACCTTGAAATTGCCTCTCTATTTAATACCTTCTTTACCTCTTCTATCGCTGAGCTAACCAAGACCTTTACCAACAATAACCCTCCACCCCTCCATGCTCAATCTTCCCCTCCCTCCTCTCCCCCCTTCTTTCGAATTCAAATCTGTCTCCACCAACCTAATAAAGAAACTTCTCTCTAAACTAAAGCCTTGCTCTAATGCCCCTGACAGCATTCCTTCCTCCTTCCAAAAAATAGCCTCAGACGTTATTGCTCTGCCTATCAGCATCCTGATCAATAGATCACTACTTGAATCCTATGTACCCAAACTATGGCATACTGCATTTATTCTTCCACTCCACAAGGGTGGCAAAAACTGTAACGTCTCCAATTTCTACCCCATAGCCATCCTCTCCCCAATCTCCAAACTTCTTGAAAAATGCATTCACCTGCAGCTCTTGCCATTCCTTACCAAACACCAGCTACTCTCTCCTACCCAACTGATTCAGATATTGTTGACATCTACATCCACTGTACATCATAAAACATTCTTAACCAAACTACAGTATGTGCAGACTTTACTCTGAAAGGTACAAGAATATTTGATCCATAATGAAGAGACTGAGTTTGGGTAAGACATTCATTCTAGTCTTATTCCATCTTCTTCCAGTTAATTCCAGTATATTTCAGTATTCTACAGTCCTTTCAATTCTTACAATGATCTATGTCTAGTTTCTGCAGAAATCATAGGTTCATAGGTTCATAGGTTCATACTAGGCTATCTGCCCGAGGGCATTTACAAGCCTAGCCCATCGTTTTGTGGCTTACGCCACCCCTTTAGTATGGGGAACTATACCCATTATTTTGCTGTGCCTCTGTCGAGCAGTGACACTGAGGTAATCCCTGGGGTATATCTGCGATCTCCCATCCATTGGTCAAGATTTCTCTTGAACAAGGCCAGCGAGGTGCTCTGCCTCACATGTACCGGGATTTTGTTCCACAGCATAGGGAGTCTTTGGGTGATGAATCTATCCTCCAGCACGTCCTATTAATAGCCGTGTCAAGGTTTAAGTCTCCGCCCTTGTGGCTCTGATGGATCTAGATTTTTGAGGTGAAGCATATTCATCAAATCTGGGTTTGACATGGCCTTGTATGTTAGGCAAAGGTCACCTCTGAGCAAGCGGTAAGCGACTGAATAGAGCTGGAGTTCTTTCAGTCGGGCAGCATAGGACAGATTTTTGAGACCCTTTATCCTTTTGGTGAGGAACTTTTGTGGCCTCCAGCTGCTGCAAGTGTCGGGTCAGATACATTCCGAATGGGGCATTGTACTCAATCATTGGTCTGATGAGTGATGAGTAAAGGGAGACTATGACCTCCCTTGATCTAGATGAGAATCCCTTCATGATAAGGTGGGCAATGTAGAAGGTCTTCCTAACTACTTTAGCTACATGGGTGTCGAATGACAGACTACTATCAACCTGGGTCCCCAGGTCCCTGATAACTTCTTCTGTGCTTAGTGGATTGCCACCTATTTGGTAGCTAGGGTAACCTTGTTTTTCCCGAAGGGTATGACTATGCATTTTGGCATTTAACTTTAGGCCGTGGCTCTGGCACCAGTTATCCATTTCTGTGAGACCCTTCTGAAGGATATCTGTGTCAGATGTGTTTTCTACTATGGCGCCCAGTTTGCAGTCATCTGCAAACTTTGTCAGCCATAACCCTCCTGTGTTTGCTTGTACTTCGGAAAAGTAGATGCCAAACAAGAGTGGGCCCAGGACTGAGCCCTGTGGGACACCACTTGTGACAGGCTTTGAGTCTGACATGGCGCCAGCAACTCTGACCCTGTGGGTTCTGTCACTCAGCCAGTTTGCAACCCATCTTGTGATGTATAGGTTGACATTTAAGCTGATGAGTTTTTCAATGATACCCGAGTGGGGTATTGTATTAAGGCCTTAGCCAGATCGAGGTAGGCTGTATGGACTGCCTTTCCCTCATCAATGGCTTTGGTGACTGTTTCGAAAAAGTCAACCAAGTTTAAAAGGCATGATCTGCCTTTGACAAAGCCAAACTGGGTTGGATCCAAAGTCTGCAAATTCCCTATGTCTTTATTTATGAGGTCCATTATGATCCTCTCCATGGCTTTGCAGATAAGGCTTGTCAAGCTAATGGGCCGGTAATTTCCAGGGTCGGTGGAGGCACCGCCTTTGTGAAGTGGTACCACAGTTGCAGTGCGCCACTCCCTGGGTACGTATCCAGAGGTTAGACTATGATTAAACAGCTGTCCTAGCTGTGGGTTTAATTCCTCATTGAGTTCATGGAGCACACAGCCGGGGACACCATCAGGTCCCATGGATGCTGTCTCTTTTGCTTCGGAGAGAGCAGTTCTCACTTGCGCGCTGGAGCTGTTTCGGGGGCTGCAATCGTTTGGTATAGATATCTCTCCTTTGGGGGGGACAGAAGTTTGCACTGAATCTGTCAGCCAGTATGTTGGCAATGTCTGTAGGATCAGTAATCTTCACATCATTTTGAACTAGCTCTGAGCATATCTGGGAGTTTCCTCCCAGGTTTCTAACATAGCTAAAGAAGGCCTTATGATTGTCTTTTGAGTCTTTAGCTATTTTTCTCTCGAAATTTGCTTTGGATGATTTTATGAGAGCTCTTAGTTTTTTACTTATAGTGATCAAGGGAGTCTTACCTTTTAAGGATTTTGCTCTATCTTGTAGTAGCTTCCTCCTTTTGTTGTAGAGTTTGTTTATGGCTGGGGTCCACCAGACTGGACGCTTGCCTTTGGTACAAAGAGTCTTTGTTTTGCTTGGGATTGCCTTATCCATGCAGTCCTGCAGGTGCTGGTAGAAGGCATTTGTAAGTGATTCAGCGGCTTGAGTACTGTTTTCCGCCGCTCGGGGCCTTAAAGGAGACCACACTAGTCTTTAGAAGTGTGAAGTCGGCTTTGAGAAGATCTTTACTGTGGTCTTTTTATTTCAGGTGGGGGTGGGATGAGGACCTCCAGCGAGATTAGTTTGTGGTCTGATCTCACCAGTGAGGGGTACACCTCCGTGTTGAACATTGTGCTCCCATGTTCGTGATGATGAGATCAAGTATGTTATCTCCTCTTGTGGGGATGGTGACTAGTTGTTCCATGGCATTTGAGTTTATGAATTCCAGGAACTTTTGGGCTAGGGTGTTTGGGCTTGAGTAGTGATCCCAGTCTATATTAGGGTAATTGAAGTCACCTAGTATGATGGTGTTTGGTGATACATTTATCCCCTCTAGTGTTTTCAGGAAGGCCATGTGAGGTTCCTGAGTTTGTGAGGGTGGCCTGTAACATGCTACAATTTGCAGAGCAGTCTTGCCTATGGTTAATTGCACCTGGATGGTCTCCGATGCATCGTGCGTTGCCACCAGTCTTGAGGTGTGGGTGTCCTTGATGAATATGGATACCCCCCCTCCTTTCTTGGTATTGTCTGGATTTTGGGGCCGAACGCATGATATGAGGTAAAACCTGATAGCGCTGGGGTGCTCTCAGGAGCCTTGAACCAGGTTTCTGTCACAGCACAGACATCGATGTTCTCCATACTGAGAAGGGCCTCGAGTCGTGCATTTTGAGATTTAGACTTCTGGCATTGAGCAGCATTACCCTTAGTTTTTTCCTTTTTGTGTTCTAGGGTGGTAGGTTTAGAATTTGAGCCTTGCCTAAAAGGCACTATGGGGTGGCAAGAGCCTTTGCCAATATCCGAATCCCAGGGTGACAGGTGCAAGCCGTCCCTTGAAACAGCGTGGCTTGTCCAGCATGTCATCCCAGGCAGACAGACACTGGATCCCCTTTGAATGACACCAGTGTTTAAGCCAATTGTTAAAGCTGATCATCTTATCTCCGTATTGTGGCATCATTCTTGGTGAAGGTAGGATACTGCTCAAGGTCAGGGTCATACCTGCCTGGGCTACATAATCAGAGAGCTCCTCAATGTCTCTTTTCATGTAGTCCAAGGAGGTACGCCTCAGGTCGTTTACACCAGCGTGGACAATGACTGAGTCATATTTGTACCTGCTGTTGAGAGACCTGAGTGCTTGCGTTATGTGGCGGATTCTAGCGCCCGACAGGCAGCTTACTGTGACCTTCTCCTTACTCAGTCTGGTGAGCGGGACGTCAGTGTGTCTGACTATGGAGTCACCAATGACTAGTGTGTCTGGCATTGTGTTTGGCCTTAAGGGCTGTGACTGTTTGACACTCTGACTGTGAGGTCTATGTGTTGCAGGTGTTGTGTTCTGAGGTGGTGGTTGTTTGGGTGTCTGCTTTGGTGGCCTCTGCTGTTTTGGTAGATTTTTGATCAGAGCCTCCCGAGTATGTCTTTGTGTGTTTATGTGTATGATTTGAGGTTGTAATGGTACTATGTGAGACTGGGTCTATAGTGTGTGTGGTAACCTTCTCCTCCTGACTGGTCTTGCCAGTCCTATGTTGAGAGCTCAGCCTCCAGTTTGGCGGTGTGGTTGCATCTCTCGCATGTATTTGTGTTTTGTGGGAGGAGGAGAGGGTTGTTCAGGTACATGAGGCAATTGTAACATTGCCTCAATATTCCCAGGTTCACCAGCTGAGCAGGAGAGGACACTAGCAACTGATCCCTCGACATGCTAGAAGGAATAGAGAAAAAAACTTTAAAAAGATTCCGGGGACGTGGGTGACCGAGAAATGGGATTGCCTTTTTGGGGTACTATCTATGACAAGAGTGCCATATCAAGGTAATAAGTACTGTAGGAGCAAGTGCTACGTTTAACAGATAGAGAATAGTCTACTTGGAATCAAGTAGAGATGATCTTTTTAATTATAGGATACACTGATTAGATCAGTAGTATAGTTCGAGGAAGGTAGTTTTAAGGGAAAATTTGAAGAGTGGACTTTAGGTAGCCCGAATAGTTTAAACCTGCTTAACCAGCGCTGCCCTAGTGTGCAACGGTAGCAACTCCGCACTAAATCGGGCTAAATCGCGCTAATGCACGCTAAAGCGTGCTTTATAGCAGGGGGCTGGAAAAGACAGGAAATGACCCAAAATGGCCAATAAACTACAAGTTACTGCCTTAAACCACTCCTCTGAGGACAAATGAAGGAGTTATGGAAATGACCCTAGTGGCCAATAAAACTACAGTTTCAAGTCAGTAACCACCTCCACGGGGGCAGGAAGATTTTTTTGTTAAAATTGCTTAGAAATTTGCCCTCCCTCTTATACAGTCAGTGTAAAACTGAAAGTACCCCTCCCCCTGTAGTACTTCAGCACTGTTTACCTGCCCTGTGCTGCAAGAATAGAATGTATGTTAGCCTAACACTATGGTTATACATTTATTTTATTAAATTATGAACTTTTGTCTGATTTGATAATTTTTTATAAAGCTTTTGCTGTTTACTACCACTAGTAGGCATTTACATTCTCCTGCACAATTGATTTGAACTGTATGTATACTGTAGCCCATTTGCTGGCTGTACTGGATGCAACTGAGGTTTTTTGTCCTTTTTAACATTTACTTGCAAACAGATTATCAGTGACATCTATGCATAATGGTGTGGCATTTATTACAATTACCAAATAGTGTTGCCTGTAAACATTTTAACAAGTATGTTTTAATAAGAATGATGCTTTAGAAAAACTCAAGCTACTTGCCTGGCAATCAGTCTTGTTGTTTATCTTATCTTTCCAGCATTTCCTGTAACTATTCATTCAGTCTAGGAAGGTCTGAGCTCACATTTCATACTCTGTAAACTATAGTTAATTCTTTTAGCATTTTTCCTTTAATGTGATTTTGATTTGCATAACTATGCATTTATACTACATAAATAGACATCATTTTACAATTACCTTACATGGATTTCAGTATTTTTTATTTATTTAACTATTTAACTGTCCATCATTAATTTTACAAAAACTGTTTGAATAATACCATCTGTGATTTTATTTATTTTTAAAATTCAGAACTTTAACTGTTTGGTGTTACTATATAATTATAAACAAATTGTAAAAAACAAAATAGATATTAGTTTAACCAACACATTTATATTTATATTATTTATATTTGCTGTTGTCTGCCTGTTATTCTTGTGTATTGTAACAGATGTACTCTAGATGAAAAGAACATACATGCATGTCTGTCTTGTATATGTGTATCTTTATACAAGCATGTCAGTCTTGTGACTTTAAATTTTTACTCATCTATTTTTATTTAATTTTATATATTATAATACACTAGAACAGTTTTGTTTACCTTTTGACTATGCTAATGAATGCCATTCATATGCTTTACTTTACTGTAGTACTGATAGATGTCTTGCTTTAACTGAATGAAAGTAAAACATTTAAAATGATTTGTCCAGACATCAGATCCTACCATCCTACCATGTATGTTTAACCATTTTCAAAACATAAACATATTATAAAATATATTTCTTTTGCACAGATTAACTGTGTATGCAGGAAATTCCCAGTCTTTGTCAGTTGAGCTAATTTATTTCCTGTATCCTTCAACTGCTGTTGAATTTTCTGTAATGTTGCATGGTCTTTCTGACATTCTTTAGTAAGCCGTTCTGCTGAATTTGAAACTCCTATGCACTTTTGAAAAGATGTGTGTATAACTTGTCTAAGCTTCCTGAACTCATTGTGTCTGTCTTTTAGAAGTTTATTACATTTCTTTGTAACAAAATGTACTTTAGTTTCTATCAGTAACTGATTTGACTGTTGTTGCAACTCTGAAATAAACCTTTTGCATCTGGTGACAGAACATAACTGTTCAACATCAGAATGTAATGGAAACACTTTACCCTTAGTTAATTCTTCAGATCTGTCTTTACAGTCTATTTCTTTCGCAATATGATGCAATATTATTTTATGACATAATACACAAAATGCAGTTTTTGTTGAAGCACACAATAAACATTTGTCATTTTTCACATGATTTTCTTTGAGATACCAGTCAAATATTGTAATACATTTGCATAATGCCTTACTATCAACCTGCCCTAATAAGGTTTTACATTTACTAATGTGCTGTGTATACCAACATAGCATTTTTTTACATTTGCTTAAATTATGCATGAAAATATCCATACTGTCTAATCTAATATCCAAGACTGTTTAATATCCAAAACTGTCGAATAGCAACCATACTAAAAATGTGACGTGAGAAAAAGTCTTACCAGTGAGCAAGAAAACAGGTGATCAGGCTGCTATTGCAGATGGCTGGAAATTTTTCAAAGTCACTTGAGAAGCTGGGAAAGCACAACAGGCAGTGGACTGATGGGCTAGTGGATATCCCCCTTTTCTTGAAGAATTTATGGCACTGCGAATTTCTTGAACTAGTCTCACTCCGGATTGTAGACGTCTAAAAAAAACTTTACTACTGCAAGCTGCATAAACTGGAATACTTCTGTTTAGGATTTACACATACGTACAAATGTTAGTTACTGCAATTTGACTGAAGTGACTCTCTGCAGGGCTTACCATCACTCCTCCTGTGTTTGAATGCAGATTGTAGGTTCAAATGCAGACTAGCTTGCCACTGAAAAATTATATGGTGCTAGTCACTCAGCTGCCTCGCCATTGAAAAAATATTATATGGTTCTTACTTGCTTCTTGCCTGGTGTGATAGATCTGCAGTGTTCTTAAGACACTCAGTCTTGCTGGCTGGATTCTTGCTAAAATTCAAAGTCTGATTATATTTGCATTCACAGTCTGTTGCACACAGAAACTTGCAGAATATACACTGATGAGAGAATATACTTTGCAGCATCAACTTTAAAGAGCAGTAACAAATAACTTTTTATAATAAATCAAACGAAACCACGTTGCAGCTTAAAAGTACTGTTCCAACTTTACTTCTCATATAGTACAGATGATGTGAGAGATATAACATTTACCTCAGAACACCAAATGTGTTCCTACCATATCCCTAAACAACTGGATTTATACAGCTCTTTATATACTCTTTTTAAACATATTTTGGAGAATTGCTTATCCTGTAGAAACAATACTAAACTTCCTTGTTTAACAATGTCTTGTAAGAGACCAGCTTTTCTGACAGTGTGAATATCCTGTAACAGTGTCCTGATGTCCATGTAGAAAAACATATTTTTGAGGAAACACATTGTCCTGTATTCTATTTGGATCTTTGTATAAAACACATGTTCTTATGTCAATGCTGATAAGCATATCCTGTTTTTTATGAAGAAAAACATATTTTTGAGAAAACACATTGTCAGAGATCAGCTTTTCTGACAGTGTGAACATCCTGTATTTTATTTGGATCTTTGTATCTGTTCTTATGTCATATCCTGTTTTTCCATGCAGAAAAACATGTCATTGTTCTTTAAAAGCAGATTTTGCATTTTTGTTCTTGCATAACATCCTGCCTTGAGTCTGTAAGGGAAGAATGTCCATTCAGCAGATTCCTTTTCCAAGCCATGGTCATTTAGTATGACTGCTGATCACATATTACTTTTCAGATTTATATTCATAAAATCTAACAACTTGAATCCTATGTACCCAAACTATGGCATACTGCATTTATTCTTCCACTCCACAAGTGGCCAATAAAACTACAGTTTCAAGTCAGTAGCCACCTCCACGGGGGCAGGAAGCTGCTCAATGTTAGTCACTGCCACTGATGAACACAGAGACCCTCCTTCAGCCCAAGCAAAATGGCCTCACAGAAACTTTCAAACAGTTCAGGTTGACATCTACATCCTGTAACTGAACTTTTAACTCATCAGAAACATTGGGAACCAAACTACAGATTTTTTTTTTTGCAGACTTTACAGAGATAGCAGAGGTTCACAAGTAATATTTGATCAGTGCATAATGAACACAAGAGTGCTAGGTCAAGGACAGAAAATATTCTAGTTTTATTCCATCTTCTTCCAGTTAAGTGCAAACAGGAAATTCAGCAAACAGCTTTTGGTTGTGCTCTAAATACAGCTACTAATACATCTAAATACAGCTACTAATACAGTGCTACGTGTATCTTTAATTACAGCATAGTCATCTCTACAACCACTGGGCTTTGTTTCTTAACTTCAAACCAGTGTTGTATAAAATGTCTTTCAAAGTATTTTTCTATAAGGACTGTTTTGAGTAGCAATAGAATAGTTGAGATTTAAAAAAAAAAAAAAAACAAATAACATCAGTTTGTACATAAAAATATAACACAGTGGTTAGAACTGTCACCTCACAGCAACAGGTTCTCCAGTTCGGTTCTTGGCTGGATGCCTTCTCTGTAGAGTGTACATGTCCTCCCTGCATTTGTGTGGGTTTTCTCTGGGTACTCTGTGTTTCCTCCCATGTTACAAAGACATTTCTGGAGCATTTCTCTCCTAGCCTCCACTAAAAATCGGTTCATTCCAAGTCAGACTTGACATTATATATCATTTTTCTTTGATATATAATGTCAAGCACCATAGAAAAGCCTACATCACAACCTTTAGGTGAACATTCACATATGGCACTTGAAACAGCATCATCAATCAAATGATAACATGTTATACAAATCACAACCATTAGCTGTATTGAAGACATTTACTCTAACTGTAATGCCTTACACCGCTGATGGGAGAACAATATATAATTTTCTGTCTCCTTTCCATGAAAAGCAATTCACAGCACTCAAGACAAATATGTATGTCTTAGTTTTTTTTTTCATAAGAAAGATATGTTATATAATATACATAGCACAGTATACCACTAAAGAAAACTCACAACCTTAAATTTGCAAATGATTGAAATTTCAAGTAATAGACTACTACAACATTAGACTATTGCAAAATAGCATGTTAGAAATAAATAATAATAATAATAATAATATACATGGGGGTTGTACTCACTTTGCACCCCAAATCCCCCCTAAATATACTACCATCATAACTGGGATATATCTGATTAGAAAAGTTATACTGCACTGTAAAATATAATGTGAACAGGAAGGTAGTATATACAGTACAAAGTAGATGTGGAAGGTGCAGGGGATACAACACACAGCATAAAACATCTTATAGAAGAGTTTGATCTTTATTGCTTTTCACACTTTTATCTGTTTTCTTTTGTATTTTAGTCATTTCACATTGCAGTATATTCTCTTACTTCAAACCTGTGTTTGAAAATTGAGCATTTTAATTTCACTTTTCCTTGATATTCTTGTTGTTCTGCTATTCTTAGGTTTGGCACCAATTCAACATGGTGTTTTAGAAGCTCTACTTACATAGCAAGAAGTATTACTTTATGAGAAACAGTGCAAGAAGGAATCCTGCACTGAAGATAATATCAAAAATGTTATATCAACTGTATTAAAAATGTTATATCAAAGTGTAAATCTGTTCAGTTATGCTAGTACCAACCACTGCATGAATAAAATGTTGAGATCACATTTACAAACATTCTACTTCTGAATGTAGTTGATGCAGTTTTCAATGACCTACAGACATTACTTTAAGAACCCATTACTCTGAGATTTTAACTTCACCTTAGAAGTAGAAAGATGGGTCCTCCTCTCCTCACCCAGGTCAGGTAGAGAAAACACCGAGAAATAAAGTGGGGAAGATGACCTGGCAGCTAAGGGGTTGTGAAGGTGGCCCTAATTAAGGTGATGTTTGCCTTACAACAACAAGTAGCAGGAGTTTGGAGGTCTCACAAGGGATAATTAGGCTTAGCTAAAATGGCTTGCAAGAGGCATACTAAGTAGTGAACAAAAAGGCACAAGATCACATAGATCAGCAGGAAAACGTGATAGAAAAGATAATATCTCAGAAGAAGTCAATGTGCAAATGAAGCAGTACTACTAGTCAATGGCAACACAATGATATGGGGCATTAATAAGTACTTCTAACAAGTACTGAGATGTACAATGCTGCAACACCACAGCCAGGAATGTATCCCACTGTCAGCTTATGGAGCCAGGAATGTGCCCCACTGTCAGCTTATGGAGCCAGGAATGTATCCCACTGTCAGCTTATGGAGCCAGGAATGTGCCCCACTGTCAGCTTATGGAGCCAGGAATGTATCCCACTGTCATCTTATGAAATGCAACAAGGAGTGTCTTATAGGTGAGACTCCTTACAGCCATCTGGAATACTCATAATATTTCATAGGTTCATATGTAGGTACTAGGCTATTAGCCCAAGGGCCTAAGTAAGCCTAGCCAACAAGGTTCCCTGGCTTACGCCACCCAAGAAAGTTAATTTCCTCTGCCCCTGTCGAGCAGAGCCACAGAAGTGATCCCAAGGGTGTATTTCCTATTTCCCATCCACTCATCAAGATTTTTCTTGAAGAGCACTAATGAGGAACATTGCTTGACATAGATGGGTAACTTGTTCCAGAGTATAGGAAGTCTCTGAACAAGGAATCTATCCCTCCAGCATGCCCTGTTTATTGTGGTAACAAGATTTAGGTCCCTAGCTTGGAGGGATTGGGATTTCTTTAGGTGTAGCATGTCCAACAACTCTGGGTTTAACATAGCTTTATATGTTAGGCAGAGATCTCCTCGGAGTAGGCGATATGCTACAAAGTAAAGCTGTTTTTTTCTGAGACAGTCAGTGTAGGGCATCTGTTTGAGGCCAGTAATCCTCTTTGTTTGGTACTTCTGTGGCCTTTCCAGCTTCTACAGATGTCTTGTGATGTACATTCCAAAAGGGGCGGTGTACTCTATAATCGGTCTAATGAGTGCAGAGTAGAGGGGAACAATGACCTCTTTTTTCCTGGATGAGAACCTTTTTGTGATGAGGTGTGCCACATAGAAGGATTTCCTGACTACTGTGGTGATTATCAAAGAAGAGACTACTGTCCACCTGGGTCCCAAGGTCTCTTATCACACATTCGGCATTAAGTAGACTGCCGTTTATGTGGTAGTTCATGGGTACAGTGTTTTTACCAAAGGGGATGACAATGCACTTTTTGGCATTGATCTTGAGGCCATGCCTCTGACACCAGGCATCTGTCTCAGTGAGGTCTTTCTGTAGGATGTCCACATCATTTGGGGACTCGACTATGCCTCCTAGTTTGCAGTCATCTGTGAACTTTGTTAGCCAAAGGCCTTCTGTGTTAGCCTGTACTTCAGAGAAGTAGATACCAAACAGGAGAGGTCCCAGGACTGAACCCTGTGGTACTCCACTTGTCACTGGTTTGAAGTCAGATTGGGAGTCTGCAACTTTTACAGTATGGGTTCTGTCAGTGAGCCAGTTGGCAACCCATCTTTTGATGGATTTGATCCTTCAGTGTGAGGTCATCACCAAAAATTATACTATAGTTCACTCTTCATTCAAGATTTGGGGGCAAAGTCAGTCAAAAATAATCAGGAGCTAATTCTTCCACATCGGAGGAACATTTTAAAGATAACACTGGAATTACTTACTTTTAAAGTTGGAAGAATAAGAAACTTCACATTTAATATACATTTGTAAAGCAGCTGGACTTTGCAAATGTACTGTCAAGTACAATTTAGTGACTATGATCCTCACTTTCTAACAAAACTGCACATATTTCATGAGAAATAGAGCAAATGTTTTAAGGAAAATTATTGGCGTGTCTAAAACTCAGGGACAATTGAGTAGTATGACTGACGACAGCAGGGTCAATATGCATATCAGTTTATTCTTGTGCATCTTCTGTTCTCAAAAGTACTGTTATCCTTTCCAGCTTGACATGGTTAATTCAGCTGAGATAGTTCAATGTTTGGTCTGTGTCCCCTGTGTCTCTTCTGACTCTTATTCAGAGTATACTTATTAGGTTCATGCATTGTGTTTTCATATGTCTTCTAGTATACTCCCTGCATTGCCTGTAGAGCCCTTCTTTGCACAATTACTATTCTGACAATGTGTTTACTGATGTGGCATATAGTAACTGTACCCCAGTATTCTAGATAAGGTTTTACTAACTATGCACAAAATAACAATAATACCCTATTATCTGCTTGTCATGCTTCCGCCTAGGTATCCCAGAAACCTTCATGCTTGCCCTCCTGCCTTTTTTATATCTCGAGTCATATTTAGCTCATCTGGCATAAAAAGGCAATATGCCTTTCACTTCTGTAAATGTTAGTATAATATCTCCTATATGTAGTTTGTACTATGATTTTATTATTATTATTATTATTATTATTATTATTACTGTTATTTGTGTTTACATCATTAGTTTGTAAGCACCTAGATGTAAGCCTTGAAGTATTAGTTTCCATAGCACTTATTCTGTAAATATTATCTATTCATTATCTCTACTCCACTCTCCCTCCCATCTGTAATACCTTGGTGTGACTCTCTTAAGTTGTTATATTTGCAGTCACATGCACATATAATATGTTATATCTCCTGACAGCTACACATTTCTTCAGAAGATTCCCTTGCTATTCTGGTTCCCGTCTCCACTTTCTCATGCTTTATCTCATCCTCTTCCCTACTTCCTTGTGTATCCTTATATTCCAGACACCTTTTTGATAGGCAGAGCTGCTTTTCCCATTGTTTTCCTCCCTTCCTTTCTTTTTGCTTCTGTATATTGACCTGGTAAATTCCCTTACCTAGGAGCCTCAAAGAGAGAGAAGCTCCATAATTGCACAGAAATTGGTCAAATAAATATCAAATTAATCAAGGGCAGAGATGTCAAAATAATGTTAAAAATATAACATGCTATCAAAAGTGCCAAGAAAAAGGAACACTAAACTCACCTAGCAATAGGTAGTACTAACGAAACAGAGATTCACATTGCCTCAAAGATGAGCATATAAAACACGTTAAAAACTTTTTTATTAAATTAATATAAAAGGTTAAGCCCTTTTGTCTATTATAATATGGACTTCATCACAACCACCATTGAACATCCTTATATCTAAAAAAATCTTGTGATAAAAGACCAGAGGAATCATTTAAAGAATCATTACTGTTAATAGAACATTACCATAAATAAAATGGAAGCAGATCCAATAAAATAATACAGTCATTTAAAACCATTCTTAAACCTATTAAACTATTTGTGTTGTCACCTCAAAGTAAGAGGTTCTCTGTTTCGATTCTTGGCTGGGATGCCCTCTCTGTGGAGTCTGCATGTCCTCCCTGCATTCGTGTGGGTTTTCTCTGGGTGCTCCCGTTTCCTCCCACCTTACAAAGACATGTGTCTGGAGAATTTCTCCCCATGCTTCCACTGAAAATTGCTTTGTTCCAAGTCAGACTTTCTTTGTAAATAAATAAATACTAAGGTACAAATATTTTAATAGCACTGTAAATTATGAAAAATAAAATCTGAATATGTTAAAAACATCATATAGAGTAATTTAAAAATATATAATATAACAAATTCATACATTCATCCACAGCTGTTCTTATCTGCTTTAAATATGTAATCATAATTCAGGTGTTTTTGTCTTAAGCACCGGGTTAATAGATAGATATTCATTTAAACCTGGTGAAGTCATTGCATTTAATCTTAATTAATTAATTAATTAATTAATTAATCAATTAATTTGAATTGCCATATCAGTTCCCTATATTAAGTGCATGTTTCCCACTGACTGCCCCTAACATTGAGGTTTATAACTTCCAATATGCCAAAAATGATATTTTTAAAAATCTTCACAAGATAGAGTATGTTAATATGAAGCATTATTAGTATTTTCCCTGAAATATCATACAAGTATTCATATACTCTCCTGCATAAAACTCTTTCTGTTTTACCAATATAAAAAGAAGAGCAGGTTACAAACATAGTGACATACACTTCACCCACAGTTGCCCAGTTTCCCTTCGCAAGCAGTATTTTAGATAAACAATAATTCTTAAGTTCAATTAAACTTCTGTTTATAATATAGGTGCATTGATAACATGGTTCATATTTATATGTCCACTGTTTCTCCTGTTCACAATTCTCTTTTTCCCTATTTTTCTCCAAAATAACCTTAATGTTCTTATCTACTTTGTAGATAAAATGTAGTTGGTGTCTTACAATTGTATAAACCTTTTCACTGGTTTTAAAAATGTACAAGTTTTTCTTGAGTCTATATCATTTTATCGAACGACTTTTCAGCGAATAGCCATCCATCAATGCTGATTTGTCCTACTTAAAAATTTCCATTTAATGAAGGCGGCTTCAACAAATAGGAGTTTGAGGAATGACTATTCCCAGAATAGCCATTCAATAAATTGATATAGACCCATTTTTTTCTTTATAATGTCCTTAACTGTGTTTATATTACTATCAAAAATGCAGTGAGTACAGAACAGGTGACACAACAAAATACAAGTAGAACAGTTTTCATTGCATTATAACATATTTATCCAGGCAGATTCCTCATGGACATATAATGAATTAGGAGTGCATCAGTGGATAAAGATCCTTGCAAACATAAATCATTCAATTTAATTGATGACAAAACCCTGGCATTTCACACTTTAACTCAGATCATGTCTTTTTAGCCTATATGCAAACTATATCTTTGATTTACTGCTTTCTTCACCTAGGGATTAACATATCTGTGTGAATATATAGCCATGTTAAATGCTCAGTTATAGTTAACTATTCATGACTTGCTGAACCTGCCAATATCATATTTGTGAAGCTGTAATTTTTCAGTGGTATCCTTGCAATAATGTACCCTCTGAGGTGAGAACAGCAAATGTGAATGTACAGGGCTCTTGACAGGTGAAACCTTCCCTTTAGATATGGATATGGTACAAAAATGCTTCTTATAAATGGCCTTCATACCTGTTGTATGTATATGTACATGAAATTTATTCATTTGTTCCTAATGGATTTTTAACTGTATGCATATTTTATTTATATGTTGTTATATATATATATATATATATATATATATATTTTTTTTTTTTTTTTTAAAGCATCTTAAAAGCATTTTTATACATACACATGTTTAGATATTTATTTTTGTGTTTATAATATATAGTTTTGGGTGTTGACATTTGCACAATCAGTTTTTATATGTATTTTTATATTTTTATACTTTGATATTTATACTGTTTTGTGCTGACACATTTATGTGTAGTGTTTCTGACTTTTGTTTCAGAAGACTGTTTCAGACTTGGAAGCGGTTTTCACTAATCCAGGAAATTATGTCATGTAAGATTTCCTATTTAAAACAGTTTACTTCCTTAATTTCCTGATGAAGTTACTGCTTTAATTTTTGGAACGAAGGCGCTTATTCCTTCTTGTTTGTCTGAATAAAGAAAGCATCCTTGTACTGAATTGTACTGAACTGGATGTGTTGGCTTGATTTAAACCACACTTTGAATTATTTCAGGTCAGCTCTTATTGCCTGCATACTGCTTGTGCGACAATTTTCTTGGTGGTTTGTGCTTTTTTTTCATCTTTTACTTATAAGTTATATTTTGATGTTTGGAAAAGAGTCAATGCTGGATTGTAGGTTGCCCAGTTTTGAGACACTAATATATTCCACCAGGGTACTGAGGACACATTAAATAATCTCTTATGCATGTCTTCCTTGAGCAATATATTACATTAGTGTATTTGGAAAGCAGGGTTAACCCATTGCTAGTATGGTCTAGTCATGAGGATAAAGCCTGAGTAACCAAGCAAATCCAGTATGTGTAATAGTTCACTGACAACATCCTACCATGATATATTGCTATTGCACCATGCCATTGTTTAAAAAAATGTCTAAGATTTTGAAAATAGTAGCATTGTATTAAAAATCATCATTCCTTTTCCCTGTCTTTTCAGTGATATGATTGTCTAAGGATAGCTTAGCGATGAAGTCCATATTTGCTCCTAGATGCAAACATGATATCACTTGCACAATTAATTTGTTTTGTGGAGTTCTTGCAACTTTGAATGTGTTAGTTGTTCATTAAAGTTATTTTTATGAATAAAGTTGATTTACTTAAAGTAAGTTTGTTTTATTGTTTTAGATTGTTTTACTGCACTTGTTCAGCTTTTTTTTTTAATTAAATACTGAATATTTGGAACTCCTGCTGAAAAAGGTATAGTCACTACCTAATAGTAAGGTGGCAGAAAAAATAAATAACAGCCATAATTTTTGTGTTTCAGTAGCCACTCCAAAATATAGAACATTACAGATACTGAACTGTTTTCTTTCAGTAATGCGGGGTTTAGAGTGGTCACATTGATTGATTGCACTTCTCATTTATCGTTTATGTTACATATTATAAATTAGATCATACAGTTTTGTACCATATTTGAGAGAGCTTGAGGAATGGGAGTTAGGGGTGCTACTCTGTATAATAATAATGGCAAAAAGAAGCCCTGCCAGTTGGCAAGCTAGCATCAAAGGTCACATACTACTAAATCCAGTCAGGACACATCTCAGAAATGGATATGTTGATTGCATACTTGATTACAGAATGGTTTACACGAAAGGTCTGATATGAAGCATAACAACAGTTGGGACATTTTTATAAATTTTAGATGTTTAATTGATAAAGCAGTTTGGTCTTGTTACCAAAATGTTTGTTTTTTCCCTCATTTTTGCTCTTACTTCCTTGAATACTATCATGCCTCTCCACTGCCTGCCCAGTTAGCTCACATGGTTTCCCTAGGATTCAAGATGCCTGTATATGACCCATTTGTTCCTCTTCCGGATGAGAGCTGAATGGCAGAGGTAATGCTGTCATCCATTATTTGGGGAATCAGGGCTTTTGATGCTAAGCACTAATGCCCATAGTCTGTTAACTAGAATTCTCTGGGTTATTTGAATGTGTGTCAGGGGCCTTAGTAAGCACAGAACATACTTCTGTGAGTAATATAACCATCAAAAGAGCACCAGTTTGTGGTCTTCGATCTCTACTACTAGTTGTAACATGGGAAGGCTGCTGCTTCTCCATTACCTGAGATGAAAGTCAAACCTAGTTCAGGTGGTGTCGGTAAAACTGTTAATTCTGGTATCATTATGGTTATTAAAAATTGTAGGCCTGGCATTATTAGTGTTAAGATGTGACATGCTCTGTCATAACTGAATTTAAAACTGCAGAAAAGGGAATTCAACTGTTTCTTCTATGTGTTAAGTAAGACCTAGTCCTGAAAAATCAATGAATATTCACTCTATTTTCATTTAATTTTACAGGTCAATTAAAAAAAAAAAACAGTGGACATAATAGTAAATTATTGAGGCACTTTGACCACACCTCTCAACCTCTTAGAGCAAGAAATCTGGACAAAGCCATAAATAAAAGTGGGACAAAGGTCCAAAACTAGAGACAATTTTTAAATATTGTTCTTAGAAACTTAGAAAGTTAATAGAATAACAGGTTTTACATTATCTTGGATTTTCTGAATGGTATGAACTCTGAAACTCAAATATCTGTCATTATTTTTTAACTTTAATCTTTAATGATTTGCTGCTAATTTGCCTAAAAACCACAATTTTTTTGATATGAGGCAAAAATCTGGACATTCTGTGAAAATCTGTACAGTTGAGAGGTATGATTTTGACTTTGATATGTGTATAGGCTCAGATATGAAATTCAGAGGTGCCAGAAGCTGTTTAAGACTAGGGGGCAGAGGGTAACAGGGGCACTTAGTGATCTAAAAAGGGCAATTTTTAAAAACTATTTACTACCACAAAATAGAATCACCTGGAAGACATTTTAAGCTTAGCCAATTTCCATTTTGGTGCTTGAATTAACATTTCCTGATTGGTCTTACCTATCCCATGCCTAATAATTGTATATTAACCCTAGTGAGAATAAATGTGATCACATTGTAGATAATTTGAGGGGACCCATGTAAGGGATGCAGCATTTTAGGAACTGCCTCTCTCCATTAGTGGCACAAGGGGTACTCCTGGAGTAGATTTTCTATTACCCATCCTTAGATCCAAGTTGCATTTGAATATGGACAGGGATTAGCTTTGTTTTACTTGAATGGATAATCTGTTCTGGATATATATCCATCTCTTCACAACATTTAGTTTAGATACCTGAACTAAGTATTTCTGATGCCATTTGACTTGTTGATGTTTAGTAGGTCCATCTGTATTAGGTCAGGGGATGCCTTGTATGCCAGACACGTCACCTCTGAGCACTCTGTAGGATACTGAGTATAGTGATAAATCATTGAGGTGGACCATGTAAGACCTACTGTTTAGGACTTGTATCCTTTTAGTAAGGTATCTCTGTGGGTATTCCAACTGTTGCATGGGTCTGGACAGATGCGTGCCAAAGTGGGCATTATACAAAATGATTGACCTAATGAGGGCTTTGTAAAGGGGGACAATAACATCTCTAGATCTAGTTACAATCAATTTGTTTATAAGTTGTGTAATATAGAAAGACTTTCTTATGACTCTGGGCACATGTTGGTCAAAAGTTAGGTCACTACACACACAAGTTCCCGAATGACAAACAACTGGGTCATTTCTCAGGGGGCATTGTCAATTTGGCAGTTTCCTGGAGTAGATGACTTCCCAAAGGATATGATAATGTATTTCTTGGAGTTTAGTTTCAATTCATGAATCTGGCACCAGTTATTGTTTGGGACAAATCTTCCTGCATGATGTCTAAGTCATTTGGGGATTCAATAACTGCTCCTAGCTTGCAGTCATCTCAGACTTAGTCAGCCAAAGCCCTTTTGTATTTTCTTTTACTTTGGAGATGTATATGCCAAACAGAAAAAGTCTCAGCACCGAATCCTGGGAGACACCTTTGGTGACTGGTCTCTTCCCCTATTTTGATCTCCTGCATCCTGTGAGCAAGCATATATGTTCTTTGATTCACCTTCCTGATTGTAGTAACTTGATTGTATTAAATTATATTCCTTGTATAATACAACATCACTTGTTAGAATGTGTTTTAAATTTGTAGTTTGGAACAGTCTTCTATTGAGCAATGAAACAAAATGTATGAACCGATCATGACAAAACTACCCATTTCAGAAAATTTACACCATAAAAGGCCACTCAAACTTCGGTCATTGCAATCCACCAATATCATTAAATATGCAAAATCTCTGCAGAAGTAAGTCATCTAATAATTCCACATTAAAAAGATCTGTAACTAATGAAGAGGTTGCTGCTACCAAACAACTTTAGATTTCATTGTTTCATCTACAAATAAAGTGCCTGTTGCCCTTGAAGAATAAATTGCCTATGCTACATTAAAAATGATAAGCTAGTCATTTTGCAATGGGGAATGAATGGCAAACTGATAACGGGTTCATAGTTACTAAGTAACTCCTGAAAAGGAGGACATTCATAGGACTGCAGCATCCACTCTCATTAAAGTACAACACAGTACAGTATCAGCGACCCATCTGCATACTGTGGGAGTAGTACCCACAGCCTTCTGCATCAAAAGCAAGTATATTACCTGTTGTGTTACTAACAATGCAAACAACTTAGCATAAGTAGCATTAAACTTCTCTTCCTCTGAAGCTCTCAGCCCCTTGTAAGATCCACTTGACAATCAACTAAATCTCTTAACTTCACAGCACAAGAAATATGGAAAAAGCCAAAATTTATTTGGGAGGGCAAAGGCCCAAAAACAGGGTACGTTTTAAATATTGCTTGTATAATCTTAGAAAATTACTAAAATAAAGTGTTTTGTGCTACTATGTGTTTCCTAAAAGATAGGAAGACTGAAATTAAACTTAAGAGCTATCATTATTTGTTAATTCAGTTCTCATTGATTTGCCAGAAAAACACAAACTTTAAGAGGAACAGAGCAAAAGTATGAGCCACATATTCTGTGAAACTCTGGACAGTGGAGAACTATGGACTCAACTCCCTGAATCACAGTTGGTGGTATGGGTAGAGAATTCAAGCTCTTGTTGGAGCCTGAGTAACACTAACAACCAGGTATACCTAACTGGGGTATTTTACACACACACACAACACACACATGCGGGAGCAGCATAACTCCTGCAAATAAAATAACAAAACTCTTCTTACTGGCATGATTCTGGCAGCACCAACGAAACGGCTGCAGCATAAGTCCTGTAACACCGAGCAATAAGAGAACAAGAACAGCTAGTTTAGTTAGTTTAACTTCCACGCATGAATCCACATTAGCGTGAAAACTCCACTTCATTAATTTTTCCCAACAGGTCTTGCAGCTGTAAATGTGGGGGGGGGGGGCTCTTCCTCCCCCTGGCTCTATGGTTCCGGCACCCATGATGAAATTAGTTCTTTTGAGTCTTTGAGTTTTATTTTCATAATCTCATTTTAGAAACACACACTAGCACAGATAAATGAACTCTGAAAATATGGCACAGTTTGTGATATTTATCACCTTGGTTTCAGCAGGATTAGGTCTTGCATTATGAATGTAATCAATTTTAGCACATCCATGGTTGAAGCCATTAATGTTTTACTAGTGTCTATTACCATTTTTCACATCATGGCAGCCTAACCTTTATATTTGTACATTTATTTGTTTTACATTTGTTAGCGAGGTAGGTGGACTGATCCCAGGATGTTTGTCAGGCATGACCCAGGCCAAGGAAGTAAGATATACCATAAAACAGGCAAAAATGTAACAGACAAATACAATGTATAATGCCCTTTAAACAGGATGGTGTCCAATATATGTAAAATAAATACCACATTTGGTCACCTTAGACTAACATTTACAGGTAATACTTTGATATGTCTTAGCATTTCAGAAGCAACTGGAACATGACTAAATGGAGTAAATATGGCAAGGTGGGTAGACATATGGCTAAAAAAATCAAGAATCCTATGTCAGAGTCACAAATAGTATAACTGATATATATATATATATATATATATATATATATATATATATATATATATATATATATATATATGGGTCTACTACAGTTGATTGAAAACTCACTTCACTGAAAATGAAATTACTAGGACCACTTCACTGAAAGCTCACTTCACTGAAAACTCATTTCATCGAAACTCATTTCGTTGAAAGTTATAAATGGCCTTTTCCCCACTGTAGTGGGATCCTGGAGTTAGTATATAAAGTAAGGGTGGGTGTGGGGGACACAACCCCCCACACTGGGGGGTGTGGGGGCATAGCCCCCCACATATTATAAACATTTTAAACTATACACAGTGATACTTACAAGTGCACTGAATAACTGTTTCCAGAAGATAATATATAACCAACATATGTGGGGGTCTTTGCCCCCACACCCCCAATGTGGGGGGGCTGTGCCCCCCACACACCCCCTTACTACATAGTTTAATGATGATACTAGGATTACAGAACTGGTATCCTCAGCAATAAACCAGTAATAACTGCAAGAACACTTTGATAAGCTGTATATTTGAACAGAGAATAGCAACATTACCTTCAATAATAACAAACATAATATTTTGCATCTTAGCCTTTACATATTAACTACTCATACACCATTATTAGTGAACTATTACCAGCCTGGATACATTTTAAGGACCTACTATTTTTATTTGGCAGTCATTTGAGCTTTAGCAGTAATGATGCAATCATTTTAGAAGTTCTTTTTTGGCCCTTACACCAACCTCTACTGCTAACCCTCCACCCTTAACCCATGAACCTTATTTGTTTCCCCTGCTTTGTACTGGTAAAACCCTTTCATATCCCGTACAACAGGTAGACACTCCTCTTCAGGGAAGGACTGTTTTGTGCCATATTCCTCGTTCAATTGTCATCTGTATTCAAAGGTGAGGGTCGAGAGTCAGCCATTATATGTGCAGTCACTGATGGGAATTTTAGGTATGCAAAAGTGGGAAATCCTAACTAAGCCAAAGCATGCATACAATATCATTTGCCTGACCATGTTTGATTATACACCTACTCCTAGTCCCCCCCCCCACTACCAAACAAACCATAGCCAGCATTGTATCTCAGACATGCTCTCTAGCCTCCATTGTGAGTTCCTTGGTTGATGGCTGAAACCCTCTAGCCCCTCCATACAACATCTGAGCTGCTAATCAAATTCAGGTTGTAGGTTGCATGAGTTGCAGGCAGGACTCCACCCCTCTATGCCATTGGGAGTCCTTTTCTATTATTAAGGCAATCATCAGGCCAGTGGCTTCCATTTACAAAAATGAATGACAAAATGCTGCCATGACAAGGGGAAGTCAAAGCTACAGTAAGATCCCCTTGACTACCCATGCCCATTTATACCCCCTTAAAATAACAAAAAGGTATCAAAACTTGTCACATACATTTGGGAAGCATGGCAAGGCTTAAAAAGGCTGCATTAGCCAGCAATCAACAGTCAATCTACAAACTTATGACACATTCAGCACTAAAATTCAAGGATTTTTTTTTGAGACATGGATGGCAAGGGGGTAGAACAGATCACCAGTCAATATAAGGTCTTGTAACTCATTGAGAAAATTTTAAAAAATGGGCTGACCTATTTTCTTTGATCATTTTTGTAAACTATAGTAGACTATAATGGAGCTCTTATGTTCATAGGTTCATAGGTAGGCTATCTGCCCGAAGGCATTTATAAGCCTAGCCAGAATGTGTTGGCTTTCGCTGCCCCCTTAGATTAGTTCCCTGTGCCTCTGTCCAGCAGAGCAACTGAAGTGATCCCCGAGGTAAACTTTCTGTTTCCCATCCACTCGTCAAGGTTTCTCTTGAAGAGGGTTAGCGAGGAGCTCTGCCTAATGTAGATTGCAATCTTGTTCCAAAGCATGGGAGAGAGCCCTGGGGAACACCACTTGTAACCGGTTTAGAGTCAGACCTAGCTCCCACAACTCTTACCATGTGGGTTGTGTCCGTAAGCCAGTTGGCAACTCATCTCATGATGTAGGGGTTTATGTTCAGGCTGGTGAGCTTATCTATAATACCTGAGTGGGGAATGGTGTCAAAGGCCTTTGCGATGTCTAGGTAGGCTGTGTGGACCACCTTTCCCTCATCTATAGCCTTGGTAACTGTCTCAAAGAAGTCCACCAGGTTAAGGAGGCATGATCTGCCCTTAACAAAGCCAAACTGGGTAGGGTCCAGTGTTTGGAGGTTTCCAATGTCTCTGTTAATGAGATCCATGATGATGCACTCCATAGCTTTGCAGACCAAGCTAGTCAGGCTTATAGGGCGATAGTTCCCAGGGTCCGTTGTGGCTCCACCTTTGTGGAGCGGAATAACCGTTGCTGTTCACCACTCTGTGGGCACATAGCCAGTGTGTTTAGGTGAGAGGTTAGTTCACCTTTGAGCTCATGTAGGACGCAGCCTGGGACACCGTCCGGTCCCACTGATGCTGTGTTTTTGGCTTTGGAGAGGGCTGTTTTAACCTGAGTGTTTGTGATTTTAGGGGCACTACATTCTTCTGGTATAGCTAGGGGCCCTTTTGGGGTTTTGAGGGGGGGTGAAGTTTGCACTGAACCTGTCTGCCAGGATGTTGGCTATATAGGTCGGTTCAGTGTATTTTGTGCCATTCTGCACTAACTCTGAGCAGATCTGAGAATTGCCACTTAGATTCTTGACATAGCTAAAGAACGCCTTGTGGTTATTGTTGGAGTCCATGGCAATTTTTCTTTCAAAGCTAACCTTGGATGATTTTATGAGGGAATGTAGTTTATTGCTGATACTGATCAGGGATATCTTCCCTTCTTGGGATTTTACTCTTTTTCTGTACTAGTTTCTTCCTTCTATTGTATAGCTTGTATATGGCAGGGGTCCACCAGACTGGTTTCCTTTTCTTGGAGGAGTGAGTCTTGGTTTTGTTTGGGATAGCATGATCCATACATTCTTGTAGGTGCCCGTAGAGTGCATTAGTAAAGGATTTTGCAGCTTGGACAGTGTTATCCTTTAGCATGGGGGCTTTGAAACTTTCCACCTCAGTCTTAAGTAACGTGAATTTGCTTTTGAAAAGTTTTTCATGGCGGTTTCTTTGACCGGGGGTGGTGGCAGAATGTGGATATCCAGAGTGATTAGTTAATGGTCAGATCTAACGAGCGAGGGGTTGACCACCGGTGTGGAACACCGGTCGCCCATGTTGGTGATGACCAGGTCCAATATGTTGTCACCTCTGGTGGGGTGTTGACCAGTTGATCCAGGGTGTTTGAGTTTATAAATTCTAGGAAATGTTGGGCAAGGGTGTTTGTACTTGAGTAGTTCTCCCAGTTAATGTTTGGGTAATTGAAATCATCCAATATCAGGGTGTTTGGTAGGACCTTTATGTTTCCCAGTGTTTCTAGTAATGTGGAGTGGGGGTCCTGGGACATGGTGGGTGATCTGTAGCAAGCTACAATATGAACAGCAGTTTTGCTCATTGCTAGTTGCACGTGGATGATCTCTGAAGCATCATGCTGTGCTACTAACCTGGAGGTATGGGTATCCTTGATGAATATAGATACTCCCCCGACTTTTGTATTTTGGTCCGGGTTTTGTGGCTGAAATGTATGGTATGAGTTGTAGCCTTGTAGTGCTGGGGTGCTCTCTGGAGCCTTAAACCAGGTTTCTGTTACTGCACATATATCGATTTTCTCCATACTGAGGAGTGCCTCAAGTGCATACATTTTGAGGTTTAGACTTCTGGCATTGAGCAGCATTACCTTCAGTTTTTTGTTACTTGTGCTATTTACGGTGGTGGGTTTGTCTTTTGAGCCATGCCTAAAAAAGGCACTATGGGGGTGGCAAGAGCCTTGGCCAGTATTCGAAAGCCTAAGGGTGACAGGTGCAAGCCGTCTCTAGCAAAGCAGTGTGACTTGTCGAGCATGTCATCCCAGGCTGACAGACACTGGATCCCCTTTGAATGACACCAAAAGCTTAGCCAATTGTTGAAATTGATAATTTTTTCTCTATACCGTGGTATCATTCTTGGTGAGAGCAGGATGCTACTCAGGGTAAGGGTCATACCGGCCTGGGATATGTGATCAGAGAGCTCCTCCATGTCTCTTTTCATGTAGTCCAGGGAGGTATGGCTCAGGTCATTCACACCAACATGGACAATGACAGAGTCATATTTGTACTTGTTTTGGAGAGACCTGAGTGCTTTTGTTATGTGGCGGATCCTGGCACCTGACAGGCAACTAACAGTAATCTTCTCCTTGTTCAGCCTAGTGAGTGGGACGTCAGTGTGTCTGACTATAGAGTCACCTATTACTAGTGTGTTGGGTATGTTATTTTGCCTTAAGTGCTGTGATTGTGGGGCACACTGGTTTTGTGAAGTATGTGTTTCATGGTTTGTGTTGGGTGGTGGAGGTTGCTTGGATGTCTGCTTTGGAGGTCTCTGTTGCTTTTGCAGATTTTTATTTAGAGCCTCCGAGTATGTTTTTGTGTATTTATGTGTGTTATTTGACAGTGCTGGTTTCATAGGTATATGTGAGACTGGTGGTGTGATGCAAGTAATTCCCTTCTCCTCTTGACTGCCTGGTCCAGTTTTGGGTTGACAGAGCTTAGCCTCCAGTTTGACTGTATAATTGCATATCTCGCATGTATTAGTGTTTGGTGGAAGGAGGAGAAGGTTGTCTGTGTACATGAGGCAATTGTAACATTGCCTCAAAATGCCCAGATTCACCAGTTGGACTGGAGAGTACACCTGAAACTGCCCTTTGGACATGCCTGGATAGGTACAATGAACTGTTTTACTGATTGGCTGGTAAGGTCAAATAGAGAGCTTTGTCCTTCTCTACAGTATAGGAGGGTCTAGTGCTAAGGTTTATTAGTGCTTGCTATGAATTTTGAGCAAGTGCCGGAATAAGAAGTGAATGATTTGAGTGCTTAAGTTGAAAGTTTGTCAAGTTCCAAGGGAAAAATTGAAGAGTAGACTTTGTGGAGCCGGGAATATTATACCCTAGCTAACTGGTGCTGCCCGGAGTGCAAAACCTTGCAAATGCTGGTTTTATAGTAGGGAAATGAAAGAGATAGAAATTAGCCCAAAATGGCCAATAAACTATTAATTTCTGGGCTGAAACCACTCCTTCAGGGACAGATAGGCTGCTCAAAGCTCCCTCTCTCATAGTGAACATAGAAACTTCCTTTTATCCAAGTAAGGTATGGGCAAACACAGAAACTTGTAACACAGCCCTGAATTCAGCACTAACCTGAAAACTGGACTAAACTAGCTTAGAAGGAAAACAAGCATTTTTTTTGTTTGTTTTTTTCAGAAAATAAAGCAGATACAATCAAAAAACACTTTAAATGCACAAAAATGGCTATCACTTGAGTGTGCAGTCTACTACAGTTAAACAGGTAATTTAAACAGAAAAGACAACTTTGTTAAAGTGCAGGCAGTAAAATAAGTACAATATGTAGCTGAAACAAGCTTTTTTAAATCACATAAACTCTAGAAAATCTGAGTTTTAGGTGGACTTAGCTAAAGGCAGCAAAAATTGCAGAAAAATGATACTTAATCACTCCAAAGTCTGTCTTTTGTCTCTCTGCTGCTGGAGAACTCTGCAGGGCACCAGGCAGGAGTTTGCTGAACTGTATACTAGCACAAAAACCTTGCAAATGTGGGTTTTATAGCAGGGAAATGAAAGAGATAGAATTTAGCCCAAAATGGCCAATAAACTACTAATTTCTTGGCTGAAACCACTCCTCCAGGGACAGATAGGCTGCTCAAATCTCTCTCTCTCACAGTGAACAGAGAAACTTCCTTCTATCCAAGTAAGGTATGGGCAAACACGAAAACTTGTAACACAGCCCTGAATTCAGCACTAACCTGAAAATTGGACTAAACTAGCTTAGAAAGGTGGGAAAACAAGTATTTTTTTTTGGGTCTTTTTCAGAAAATAAAGCAAATACAATCAAAAAACACTTTAAATGCACATAAATAGCTATCACACTTGAGTGTGTAGCCTACAACAGTTAAACAGGTAATTTAAACACAAAAATGACTTTGTTGAAGTGCAGGCAGTAAAATAAATACAATATGTAGCTGAAACAAGATTTTTAAATCATAGAAACTCTAGAAAATCAGCATTTTAGGCGGAATTAGCTAAAGACAGCAAGAAAATGCAGAAAAATGATACTTAATCACTCCAAAGTCACTATTTTGTCTCTCTGCTGCTGTAGAACTCTACAGGGCACCAGGCAGGAGCTTGCTGAGCTGTATACTAGCACAAAAACCTTGCAAATGCGGGTTTTATAGCAGGGAAATGAAAGAGATAGAAATTAGCCCAAACTGGCCAATAAACTACTAATTTCTGGGCTGAAACCACTCCTTCAGGGACAGATAGGCTGCTTAAAGCTCCCTCTCTCACAGTGAACAGAGAAACTTCCTTCTATCCAATAAAGGTTTGGGCAAACACAGAAACTTGTAACACTGCCCTGAATTCAGCACTAACCTGAAAATAGACTAAACTAGCTTAGAAAGGTGGGAAAACAAGTATATATATATATATATATATATATATATATATATATATATATATATATATATATATAAATATATATATATATTCTTTTTGTTTTTTGCAGAAAATAAAGCAGATACAATCAAAAATACTTTAAATGCACAGAAATGTCTATCACACTTGAGTGTGTAGCCTACAACAGTTAAACAGGTAATTTAAACACAAAAACAACGTTGTTAAAGAGCATGCAATAAAATAAATACAATATGTAGCTGAAACAAGATTTTTAAATCACAGAAACTCTAGAAAATCAGTATTTTAGGTGGAATTGGTTAAAGGCAGCAAGAAAATGCAGAAAAATGATACTTAATCACTCCAAAGTCTCTCTTTTGTCTCTCTGCTGCTGTAGAACTCTGCAGGGCACCAGGCAGGAGCTTGCTGAGCTGTATACAAGCACAAAAATCTTGCAAATGCAGGTTTTATAGCAGGGAAATGAAAGAGATAGAAATTAGCCCAAAGTGGCCAATAAACTACTAATTTCTGGGCTGAAACCACTCCTTCAGGGACAGATAGGCTGCTTAAATCTCCCTCTCTCACAGTGAACAGAGAAACTTCCTTCTATCCAGGAAAGGTATGGGCAAACACAGAAACTTGTAACACTGCCCTGAATTCAGCACTAACCTGAAAATGGACTAAACTAGCTTAGAAAGGTGTGAAAACAAGTATATATATATATATATATATATATATATATATATATATATATATTTGTTTTTTGCAGAAAATAAAGTAGATACAATCAAAAATACTTTAAATGTACAGAAATGGCTATCACACTTGAGTGTGTAGCCTACAACAGTTAAACAGGTAATTTAAACACAAAAACAACGTTGTTAAAATGCAGGCAGTAAAATAAGTAGAATATGTAGCTGAGACAAGATTTTTAAATCACAGAAACTTTATACAATCAGTATTTTAGGGAGAATTAGCTAAAGGGAGCAAGAAAATGCAGAAAAATGATACTTAATCACTCCAAAGTCTCTATTTTGTCTCTCTGCTGCTCCTCTGCAGGGCACCAGGCAGGAGCTTGCTGAGCTGTATGCTAGCACAAAAACTTTGCAAATGTGGGTTTTATAGCAGGGAAATGAAAGAGACAGAAATTAGCCCAAACTGGCCAATAAACTACTAATTTCTGGGCTGAAACCACTCCTCCAGGGACAGATAGGCTGCTCAAAGCTTCCTCTCTCACAGTGAACAGAGAAACTTCCTTCTATCCAAGTAAGGTATGGGCAAACACAGAAACTTGTAACACAGCCCTGAATTCAGCACTTACCTGAAAACTGGACTATACTAGCTTAGAAAGGCAAGAAAACAAGTATATATATATATATATATATATATATATATATATATATATATATTGTTTTTTTTCTCAGAAAATAAAGCAGATACAATCAAAAAACACTTTAAATGCACAGAAATGGCTATCACACTTGAGTGAGTAGCCTACAACAGTTAAACAAGTAATTTAAACACAAAAATGATGTTGTTAAAGTGCATGAAGTAAAATAAATACAATATGTAGCTGAAACAAGCTTTTTAAATCACAGAAATTCTAGAAAATCTGCATTTTAGGAGGAATTAGCTAAAGGCAGTAAGAAAATGCTGAAAAATGATACTTAATCACTCCAAAGTGTTCTCCTTTGAGGCCTTGACCCTATAACTGACATTGTAACACACTTGGAATTTAGTATTTTTTTTCTCACATCAAGTCAAGTAAAGAGAAATCAAATTCTTCAGACAAATACAAAATGAAAAGAATGTTATTAATCCAGTTATTGTTGTTATAAGTGTTCTCCATTACCTTGGTTAAGGCTAAATAGTATAATGTTGCCATGACAATAGAAAGTTTCCAATCAGTTTTAGATTTTGCACTCCACTGTAAGGTATAGTGAAAACAGCAGACTGGAAAACAAAACCAACACAAAATAGGTCTGACTCACTCACTCCAAGATTGATAACTGCATTTAAAGGGCTCCATGACAGACAAATTCAGGGAATAGCCTATTTCCTAGAAAGAGCTTTCTTGTTCAATCCACATGTTTGACTGAGTCATAAAACCGTGAGTTATCCTTCATCAATTTTTCAATATAAATAAGCATAACCAGAAAAAGCTTAAAAAAACATTCTTTTCTGTAGGGGGCAAGCCCCTATGCACCCCATGTGAAAGAATTCACCCCCACACACCCCCTCACCAGTATATGCCAACTCCACAATCATACCATACTGGAGCAAATGACAAAAAACTTGAAGTGTACAACTATATGTCTCTATGTACAGGTAACTGCAGTTTCAGTATATCACAACAAAACAAAATAAAAACAAGCCAGTTAACCAAAAGTGTCTCAATAGCATACCGTGACAAAAGAAAATAGAAACAGGCCAGTTAAAAGGGAAGTGTCTGAACAGAGTACTGTAACAAAACAAAATCAGGCTAGTTAACAGAGAATGTTTCAAGAGCATACCATGCAAAATAAAACATTCCACAGCATACCATGACAAAACAAAATAAAATCAGGCTAGTTAACACAGAATGTCTCAACAGCCTACCATGAAAAAACAAAATAAAAACAGGCCAGTTAACAAAGGGTATCTCAACAGCATAGTATGACAAAACTAAAGAAAAACAGGCCACTTAGAGTGTATTGATGCAGTGTAGGTAAGCTGTTTTATTTATTTATTTTTTGTTTTGTTTTGTTTTTTCATTGGTTCTTCATTAAAAGTGTGAGATTAGATATATTTACTGCAATGTTTACATTTAGGCTAGTAATTTACCTGCCCATTCAGAAAATCAGGCACATCAGATTACAACAGTCCTTCAGTGTAAGTGCAGAAAACAGCACTGATTGATCAAAAATTACCTGCACAAAGGTCTGATAATCAGTGATTGTCAAGTGAAACTGTCAGTGAGACAGTCAAAGCTTGAGTTGTGAGAGATGTACAGGGACACTTTGAAGCTTATGTGGTCATTAACTTTCCTTATAGCAGCTTACGTTTTATTCAGTGACTTGAAAAAAATCTCATTGACCATTATTTAACTGTTAAATTCAGTTTAAGGATAATCTGCCTGTTGTGCTCTTACAGAAACTAGCTTGCTGAAGGTAATACTGTACTGTCTAATTATATGTCAAACAATCCTGATAGAAACAATTAAATTCCTAAACAATTACAAGTCACGAAAACTGGTGTCAAGACTGAAAAACTTTTACAGATTGTTTTATTCAAAAAATGACATAGACAAGATGTCATTTTGTTTATTTTTAAAATCAAAATTTTGTTTCTAGAATGCTGCCACTCAGATCATATTTAAGAAGTTCCTCACAGATACTCCTCAACAGACAAAAGTAGAATCAAGCAAATAAGTATAAAAACTTATACTCTGGGATTCAGAAAGACTTAGAGAGATGCTGTAGCCTTGACTTAGAAGGTTTACATATCACATTAAGCCTTCTGAATTCAGAGATTTCTCTTCTGTACAGATTTTCCCTCACTGGGCCTCAACATGGACAGTGGTCTCATTGGTCAAGCCACATGCTAATGCAACAGTCTAGGGGAGTGGCTAATACCACTTGGCCATGTGATCTCCTTGGAAAGTTCCATAAATTTTATTCTGGGAAGAAAAGCTGACTGCTGTAAAAACAGAACAGTCACCCATTCACTCTTATAATAATGCTTGTGGTGCAGGTAAATTAAGCAAAAATGTGAGGGTGGGGGCTGTTTGTGTCTATATGTGACTGGGACAGGTGTGAATGTCTTTAGGAGCATGAATAAGGTTGCATGAATGCATGCATGCATGCAAGCGAGCGAGTGCATGTATGTGTGTGTCTGTCTGAGTGGTAAAACAGGAGTTGGGTAGAGAGTTGTGAGTCTTAATTTGTGTGTGTGTGTTTTTGTGTGTGTGTGTGTGTGTGTGTGTGTGTGTGTGTGTGTGTGTGTGTGTGTGTGTGTGTGTGTGTGTGTGTGTGTGTGTGTGTGTGTGTGTAAGGGGTACCTTTACTAATGTGATGCATGGTCTGTTAGGAAGAACACTTACTGTGGCCAGGTCTGACTGCTCAGTGTTTAATTCAGAGACAAAATAATGAGTTCATAATGAGGTTTTTCTTACTGGGGTTATACATGTCTTTGAATCACATTTTCTCACCATCACGCTAATTGACCAATCAATATTTGGCAATCTGCACAACTATTGATTTTACTGAATTCTACCTAAGATTTCTACAAAGTGTCCATTTTACTAATCAGAACTAGCAGATTTGTGTGTGTGTGTGTGTGTGTGTGTGCGTGTGTGTGTGTTTGTGTAAGGGGTACCTTTACTAATGTGATGCATGGTCTGTTAGGAAGAACACTTACTGTGGCCAGGTCTGACTGCTCAGTGTTTAATTCAGAGACAAAATAATGAGTTCATAATGAGGTTTTTCTTACTGGGGTTATACATGTCTTTGAATCACATTTTCTCACCATCACGCTAATTGACCAATCAATATTTGGCAATCTGCACAACTATTGATTTTACTGAATTCTACCTAAGATTTCTACAAAGTGTCCATTTTACTAATCAGAACTAGCAGATTTGTGTGTGTGTGTGTGTGTGTGTGTGTGTGTGTGTGTGTGTGTGTGTGTGTGTGTGTGTGTGTGTGTGTGTGTGTTTGTGTAAGGAGTGCCTTTAATAACGTAATGCATGGACTGATAGGGAGAGCACTTAGTGTGTGTAAGTCAGACTGCTCAGTGTTTAATTCTGAGACAAAACAATGAGTTGATAATGAAGTCTTTCTCACTAGGGATATCTATGTCACTGAATCACATTTTCTCACTATCATGCTAATTGATCAACCAGTATTGGACAATCTACACAAATGGTGAGGATTTTACTGAATTCTAGCCACTGGTTCTTCAGAGAAAGTGGCCAAAGTTACTAATCAGAGCCAGAAGACCAAAACAATGCAAGTGACTTTAAAGAGATGTAATTTTATAGAGGAATGGAACGAGATCCTCACAGAACAACTTCAGTGAAAAAAGTAGGATCAAACTAAAAAGTGTAAAAGCTTATATTTTCTTCAAATAAAGTAGCCAAAATTATTAATCAGAGAAAGAAGACAGGAGACACAGCTGGAAAAAAAAGAAGAAAGGATTCTACAAATTCCTGGTTTGTTTTTATTTGATATGATAGTTTATATTGCAGTACTTAACAGTATTTGGAAGAATAGACTTAAAGTTAGCTCTTTTTCTTCAGATGTATGGTAAAAACCCATACGATACATACCAAATAGTGTAAGACATAAAGGAAAATTATGTAGCAATAAGTGAAGAGTTAAGAGGGCACTTCCATTCATAAACATGCTTTATGAAGTATTATACCATGACCCCCCATTAATATTCCAAAATGTGCACGCTGATTGGCCAGCGTGCACGTTGTAAATCGACTTATACTAATGGAAAAAGGTCCGGTCTCCCGGACTTTTTCCATTAGTATAAGTCTCTTTTAAAACACTGTCTCGCTATGTTAAAAGAGTTTAACATAGTGACACGGGTTTAAAAAAAGCAACGGAGATCTCTGTTGCTTTTTTTAAAGCTGTCTCGCTATGTTAAACTCCTTTAACATAGCGACACAGTGTGTAAAAAGCAACGGAGATCTTGCTTTCTCCGTTGCTTTTATTTTAAACCTGTCTCGGAGATCCGTTGCTTATTTTAAAGCTGTCTCGCTATGCTAAACCCATTTAACATAGCGAGACAGTTTTTAAAAAAAAAAGCAACGGAGAAAGCAAGATCTCCGTTGCTTTTTACTGATTCGCTATGTTAAATGGGTTTAACATAGTGAGACAGCTTTAAAATAAGCAACGGGCATCTTAGTTGCTTATTTTAAAGCTGTCTCGCTATGTTAAACCCATTTAACATAGCGAAACAGTAAAAAGCAATGGAGATCTTGCTTTCTCCGTTTCTTTTGGCCACAGCTCTGATGTACTGCATAGGCATGCGCAGTACATCAGAACTGTCGCGGATACCGGACAGTTGCGGAAGGGCAGCAAAGAGGCATTATACAATGCCATTATTTAAGAAAAGTAATTATTTCTTTTCTTAAATAATGTCATAGTATAATAGCAATAACCCACACCTGGGTGTGGGTAATGCAGGATTTACCCACGGTTGTCTTTGTTTGGTCCCTCGGGCTTTGCCCTCGGGACCAAACCACGCCAACCGTGGGTAAATCCCGCATTACCCACACCCAGGCGTGGGTTATTGCTATAATACTTAGCTGACTTGATGTAGATATTTTTGCAGAATTTATTGAACTTCACTACCACTAAAAGGAGTTCAATGAATCAGGTTTTCCTTTAACAACCATCATCATCAACTCTCTTTTTCCATTTTCGACATGGGGTCAGAGTGTTATGTCACCCATTGCAGTTTCTCTCAATTCAATGCCACTTTCCTACATTTTTTGACAGTCATGTCAGTCCATGCATTTTCTCACTCAATACATTCATCTCTTTGCTGGATGCCTTTGTTTCCTCTTGCCTTCTTCTTGGCTGTCCCAAATCTTCTTCTCCAGACTATCTTTTGCTTTTCTGCTCATGCGCCTGAACCACTGTAATTAATATCTTTTACCTTCTCTGAAATTGACTTATGTCGTCATTTCTTCATCTGCCCCACAGTGTGCATTCTACCACCCATCTCAGGCACCTCATTTCCATCACCTGCAGCTTTCTCATCTGTTCTGCCTTTACTGCCCAGGTTTCTGTACCATACACCACTGTTTTGTACACCTTACTTTTTAACTTCTTTGGCATTCTTCTGTCATAAATTACCTTTGATATTCTGTGCCAGTTAGCTGCAGCCCCTCTGACGTCCCTTCTTATAACAACCCCTCCCAGATACTTGAGGCTGTAAACCTGTTTAACTATTTTCCCTTCTATCTCTCTTCTCAGCTTCTTCTGATTTCCTCCATTTGCTGCCATTACAACTGTCTTATCTGTGCGTAGGCTCATGCCAAGTGCCTTCAGTTTTGCATTCCATTCCCCTATCCTTTGCTGAAGTTCTTGCTCAGAGTCTGCTAGTAATGTCACATCATCTGTATACAGCAACTTTTTGATATGTCTCCACTGACCTGTTTACTAATGTAGTCCACCAACAGTATAAACAGCATGGGGCTCTCATCTGATTCCCTGATGCACACCAACTCCCAAAGGGAACCCCTCTGTGAGACCGAACACTGTTTGTACTTGAGTCATTGGATCCTTGCACAGAACCTGCACTAATTCTGCCAGAACTTTAATGCAGTGTGACAGGAGTCTGATACTGCTGTACTGTCCACAAAAGTGAATATCCCCTTTGTTCTTGCACACTGGCACTAGTATGCTAATTCTCCAGTCATCTTTCTCTCCATACTACTATGAGTACCTTCATAGGTTCATAGGTTCATAGGTTCATACTAGGCTATCTGCCCGAGGGCATTTACAAGTCTAGCCCATAGTTTTGTGGCTTACGCCACCCCTTTAGTATGGGGAACTATACCCATTATTTTGCTGTGCCTCTGTTGAGCAGTGACACTGAGGTAATCCCTGGGGTATATCTGCGATCTCCCATCCATTGGTCAAGATTTCTCTTGAACAAGGCCAGCGAGGTGCTCTGCCTCATATATACCGGGATTTTATTCCACAGCATAGGGAGTCTTTGGGTGATGAATCTATCCCTCCAGCACGTCCTATTAATAGCCGTGTCGAGGTTTAAGTCTCCGCCCTTGTGGCTCTGACGGATCTAGATTTTTGAGGTGAAGCATATTCATCAAATCTGGGTTTGACATGGCCTTGTATGTTAGGCAAAGGTCACCTCTGAGCAAGCGGTGGCGACTGAATAGAGCTGGAGTTCTTTCAGTCGAGCAGCATAGGACAGATGTTTGAGACCCTTTATCCTTTTGGTGAGGAACTTTTGTGGCCTCTCCAGCTGCTGCAAGTGTCGGGTCAGATACATTCCGAATGGGGCATTGTACTCAATCATTGGTCTGATGAGTGATGAGTATAGGGAGACTATGACCTCCCTTGATCTAGATGAGAATCCCTTCATGATAAGGTGGGCAATGTAGAAGGTCTTCCTAACTACTTTAGCTACATGGGTGTCGAATGACAGACTACTATCAACCTGGGTCCCCAGGTCCCTGATAACTTCTTCTGTGCTCAGTGGATTGCCACCTATTTGGTAGCTAGGGGTAACCTTGTTTTTCCCGAAGGGTATGACTATGAATTTTTTGGCATTTAACTTTAGGCCATGGCTCTGGCACCAGTTATCCATTTCTGTGAGACCCTTCTGAAGGATATCTGTGTCAGATGTGTTTTCTACTATGGCGCCCAGTTTGCAGTCATCTGCAAACTTTGTCAGCCATAACCCTCCTGTGTTTGCTTGTACTTGGAAAAGTAGATGCCAAACAAGAGTGGGCCCAGGACTGAGCCCTGTGGTACACCACTTGTGACAGGCTTTGAGTCTGACATGGCGCCAGCAACTCTGACCCTGTGGGATCTGTCACTCAGCCAGTTTGCAACCCATCTTGTGATGTATGGGTTAACTTTTAAGCTGATGAGTTTTTCAATGATACCCGAGTGGGGTATTGTATCGAAGGCCTTCGCCAGATCAAGGTAGGCTGTATGGACTGCCTTTCCCTCATCAATGGCTTTGGTGACTGTTTCGAAAAAGTCAACCAAGTTTAGAAGGCATGATCTGCCTTTGACAAAGCCAAACTGGGATGGATCCAAAGTCTGCAAATTCCCTATGTCTTTATTTATGAAGTCCATTATGATCCTCTCCATGGCTTTGCAGATAAGGCTTGTCAAGCTAATGGGCGGTAATTTCCAGGGTCGGTGGAGGCACCGCCTTTGTGAAGTGGGACCACAGTTGCAGTGCGCCACTCCCTGAGTATGTATCCAGAGGTAAGACTATGATTAAACAGCTGTCCTAGCTGTGGGTTTAATTCCTCGTTGAGTTCGTGGAGCACACAGCCGGGGACACCATCAGGTCCCATGGATGCTGTGTTTTGCTTTGGAGAGAGCAGTTCTCACTTGGGCGTTGGAGATGTTTGGGGGGCTGCAATCGCTTGGTATAGATATCTCTCCTTTTGGGGGGGAGAAGTTTGCACTGAACCTGTCAGCCAGTATGTTGGCAATGTCTGTAGGATCAGTAATCTTCACATCATTTTGAACTAGTTCTGAGCATATCTGGGAGTTTCCTCCCAGGTTTCTAACATAGCTAAAGAAGGCCTTATGATTGTCTTTTGAGTCTTTAGCTATTTTTCTCTCAAAATTTGCTTTGGATGATTTTATGAGAGCTCTTAGTTTTTACTTATAGTGATCAAGGGTGTCTTACCTTTTAAGGATTTTGCTCTATCTTGTAGTAGCTTCCTCCTTTTGTTGTAGAGTTTGTTTATGGCTGGGGTCCACCAGACTGGATGCTTGCCTTTGGTACAAAGAGTCTTTGTTTTGCTTGGGATTGCCTTATCCATGCAGTCCTGCAGGTGCTGGTAGAAGGCATTTGTAAGTGATTCAGCGGCTTGAGTACTGTTTTCCGCTGGCTCGGGGCCTTAAAGGAGACCACACTAGTCTTTAGAAGTGTGAAGTCGGCTTTCGAGAAGTTCTTTACTGTGGTCTTTTTATTTCAGGTGGGGGTGGGATGAGGACCTCCAGCGAGATTAGTTGTGATCTGATCTCACCAGTGAGGGGTATACTTCGGTGTTGAACATTGTGCTCCCATGTTCGTGATGATGAGATCAAGTATGTTTTCTCCTCTTGTGGGGATGGTGACTAGTTGTTCCATGGCATTTGAGTTTATGAATTCCAGGAACTTTTGGGCTAGGGTGTTTGGGCTTGAGTAGTGTTCCCAGTCTATATTAGGGTAATTGAAGTCACCTAGTATGATGGTGTTTGGTGATACATTTATCCCTCTAGTGTTTTCAGGAAGGCCATGTGAGGTTCCTGAGTTTGTGAGGGTGGCCTGTAACATGCTACAATTTGCAGAGCAGTCTTGCCTATGGTTAATTGCACCTGGATGGTCTCTGATGCATCGTGCGTTGCCACCAGTCTTGAGGTGTGGGTGTCTTTGATGAATATGGATACCCCCCCCTCCTTTCTTGGTATTGTCCGGATTTTGGGGCCGGAACGCATGATAAGAGGTAAAACCTGATAGTGCTGGGGTGCTCTCAGCAGCCTTGAACCAGGTTTCTGTCACTGCACAGACATCGATGTTCTCCATACTGAGAAGGGCCTCGAGTGCGTGCATTTTGAGATTTAGACTTCTGGCATTGAGCAGCATTACCCTTAGTTTTTTTCCTTTTTGTGTTCTAGGGTGGTAGGTTTAGAATTTGAGCCTTGCCTAAAAAAGGCACTATGGGGGTGGCAAGAGCCTTTGCCAATATCCGGAATCCCAGGGGTGACAGGTGCAAGCCGTCCCTTGCGTAGCAGCGTGGCTTGTCCAGCATGTCATCCCAGGCAGACAGACATTGGATCCCCTTTGAATGACACCAGGGTTTAAGCCAATTGTTAAAGCTGATCATCTTATCTCTGTATTGTGGCATCATTCTTGGTGAAGGTAGGATACTGCTCAAGGTCAGGGTCATACCTGCCTGGGCTACATAATCAGAGAGCTCCTCAATGTCTCTTTTCATGTAGTCCAAGGAGGTATGTCTCAGGTCGTTTACACCAGCGTGGACAATGACTGAGTCGTATTTGTACCTGCTGTTGAGAGACCTGAGTGCTTGCGTTATGTGGCGGATTCTAGCGCCCGACAGGCAGCTTACTGTGACCTTCTCCTTACTCAGTCTGGTGAGCGGGACGTCAGTGTGTTTTCCATCCTATCTCACCTAACATCTTGAGCATATCAAAGTTAATAACCAAAAAAGTATATGCATAGCCATCCTCTATATACCTCCAGGAAACAATGTCCCTATTCTAGAAGATATCTTATCATGGTTCACCTCTAATATAAATAATGAAACCATAATTCATGCAATGTTAATATTAACTGGTCCTCCATAAACTCATCCACACCCTCTCAGAGCATTAACTTATATAACTTTATCCAGCTAATCAACTACCCGACTAGACTAAATAAAAATAGTACCACAGGCAATATTCTAGAATGGATACTAGTCTCCCACCCCAATAGTATCTCTGACAGTGGTACCCTCCCTAACTCCTTAAGCGGCCACCTTCCTGCTTACGCATATCGCTCACCTTCCCCCTTACATCTACAGCACAAATACATCTCCACTCGTACCTTAAAATAATTCAGCCCCCAAACCTTTTCTGACTCTTTAAAACAAACTAAATGGAACCCTCTAAAAACCCCTCCTCTGGACACTGCTGTTGCTCACTTTAATACAGTGTTTACTAATCTACTCAACTACTCTGCCCCCTCCAGAACTAGAGTCAAGTCCAAAACTGTGCCTTGGCCAACCAAGCACACCAAAGCCCTTATGCACCTATGTGACAAAGATTGGAAATGCTGTCAAAAACTTAAATCACCCATCTCCCTTAGCAAATACAAGCAACTTCGTAATCAGATAAAAAAAACAAATAGCTACCAACTGAAAATCCTATTATTTTAAACTTCAAAATAACCACAAATCTAACCAACAAAAATTCTGGAGTAGTATCTCATCAGTCCTGTCCCCTGGCAAAAAAAGAAAACCCAACCCCTGCCCAGACTCTTAACTCTCCTGACCACACCCTAGCTACTCAATTCAATTCCTTCTTCATTGACTGTATAGCCAAACTTACCTCTTCTTTCCCAAATAATACCACACCGACCACTCCCAATCCAGCCCCCTCAATGTCCAGTAACACCCATCACCCTCCTTTTACTCTAAAGCCTGTTTCTATCCAGACAATAAAAAACTCTTACTAAAGTTAAAACCTTGCTCTAATGCTCCTGACAATATTCCATCTAACTTCCTCAAGTTAGCTGCCGATGGCATAACCCTACCCATCTCTATCCTAATAAATCGCTCCATCAAAGAGTCCTATGTACCCCCTCCTTTGGAAAAAAGCTTTCATTATTCCCCTCCACAAAGGGGGTACCAAACTCACAGTCTCCAATGTTCATCCAATAGCTATTCTGTCCCCTATATCAAAGATTCATGAAAAATGCATCCATCTACAACTCTTACCCGACCTGTTAAATAATCAACTACTGACCCCTACTCAACATTGTTTCAGACCTGGTAACAGCACCGCTACTGCCCTGCTCACCTTTCTTGAAATCATTAACTTCGCTCGTGATTCTGGCGACATGGTATCTACCCTCCTTCTCGACTTATCTAAAGCCTTTGATACTGTATCCCATAATCTTCTCGTATCCAAGCTCTCTCATCTCAACCTATCCTCTTCTTCCATTAACTGGTTCTCCAGCTACCTCTCTGACAAGAAATAAGCCGTAAAGTATAATAACAATACTTCCTCTTTTCTCCACACTCCAACAGGCGTCCCACAAGGCTCTATTCTGGGCCCCTTATTCAATATTTTTATTAATGACTTCTATCAAAGCATCCCTAACACTAAACTCATCCAATATGCAGGTGACTCTACTATCAGCCAAATCTCTCCCCAAACTGCTCAATTTAACTCAAGCAGCCTTCTCCTGCACCGAGTCTTGGATGTTAGAAAATCATTTAGCACTCAATGCCTCAAAATCCAAAATTATGATTTTCACCCCTCTAGAAACACCAGCATCAACAAAGCATCCTTCTCTATCTTCAGCCAAAATAAGACCTCTATCGAAATAGTTCCATATGCAAAGCTGCTGGGTGTCATTATTGATGATAAATTAAAATTTGATATACATCTACAAACAAATATTAAAAAAAAATCAAAAGCTCGGAATGCTTAACCTTCATAGTCACTACCTTACTCCCTCATCCAAACAACTCCTATCTACCACTTAACTGGGTCTATGTCACTTCAGCAAAAACCCCTTTACGCGAATACGAATACGTCGAACCGTACTGTACGAAGTACGTAAACCTTGAACGTCCAAAACTGCGAATTCCGAAATGTCGATTTGTTTTCGTTGGCCCGTCTGCAGTATAGCTCCGTAAAGTAAGTGTGCGATAGACAGGACTTTAGGGTTAGGATTTGGGTTAAGATAAGTGCATAGATAGGTAATGTATGTAAGATTTAGTGTAGTGTTAGATGTAGGTTTTTTTCTAAGTGTATGTATGTGTGTTATTTATTTTGTTTGGCTGTATGTATGTAGGGGAAGTGTGCGGGAGTTACGGACCTTAGGGTTAGGGAGGGGTTAAGGATAGTGCATAGACAGCTGTGTATGTGGGGTTTAGTGTAGTGTTGGAAGTAGGGTTTTGTTAAATGTATGTATGTGGATTATTTCTTTTGTTTGGGTGTATGTCTATAGGGTTTGGTTAGTGTATGTATGTGGTTTATTTATTTTGTTTGGGTAGGTACTAAGTAGCGGGTGGTGGGGTTGGCCGACTATGACAGTTCAATATTTTATTTTTCGCAGTTTAGTGCGTTCAGGATTTTTGCGTTTCGAGGTATAGGGGTCGATGTATGGGTATTCGTGTAAAGGGGTTTTTGCTGAATTGATATAGACCCCACTTACCTCATTCCCTCTCTCCTTTATGGAGCCCCACTACTTACCAATCTTCAATCAGCCCTTAAATCTAAACTGTCTTCCTGCTATGATAAAATATCAAAGTTCGCCACAGGATGCAAATCCTCAACTTATCACTGCAACTCTGTCCATTCACTCAATTGGTTGGAACTTCCTAACTATTTGATATTTATTCAGCTAACAACAGCACATAAGCTCATATTTAAACCCTCTAACTGCCCATCCCTGTCTTCTACCCTAAAAATGCATCAGCCTCACAGAACTCTCAGATCCAATAATCAAAATCTCCTAGAACTTTACAAACTCAAACATACCCCAGGCAACATTTACTATTTTTCTCCCTTGCCAGGTCATGGAATTCACTTCTCCCTCACATCAGAACTACCCATAATCTCTCTACCTTTAAAATCTTACTTCACTCTCATCTCTCCTCCGTCTGGGAATGCTCCTAATCTCACCCCTCCTGATACATCCACCCTTTCACTACCCTCTATATCTAAGTCATCCCTAGGCCTTCTCCTATCTCAAAAGCATCCTCATAACCTCTTCTTGATCCAATTTTTTTCTCTACTTTTTTCTCAAATCTCTCTCTCTCTCTCTAAATTTCCTCTTCTTGATCCAAATTTTTTTTCTCAGAAATGTCTCTCTCTCTCTCTCTAAATTTTCTCATAGCTTTTTAGTTACTGAATTACATAATTATTTTATGAACTACTTAAAATGTTTTGTTTCCTTATTGTTGTTAACATTGTAGTTATGAATTTTAAAATATATTTTTGTAAATACTGAATCATGGAGCCTTTCTCCTCGGCCCTCCATTGAAAACGGGTTCTTCTAGGTCCAATGGACTTTCCCGGTTAACAAACTGCAAATAAATAAATAAATATCTATTGTGACCTCATCTGAGCCTGCTGCTTTCCCTGGCTTCATTTTCCTTAGTGCTATTCTTACTTCTAGGGTGAACTCCCCCTCTTCTTTCTATAATAAAGGTAATATAAAACTATAATATTATATTTTATTATCCTGACACCTTTGAGTGGACAAATAAAAATCAACCTACATTATGTGTGAATTCTGGGGGATATACACTTGAAAGTCATTGGTTAGCTGGCAATTAGTTAGCAGTTGGAAGGTAATTAGTTACTTTCCTAAGTATTTAGTATAAATGTTTGCTTTTATTTATTGGTTAAAGAATGAACAGTGATCTGGTTAAGTCTAGAAACTTGAATCACCATCACAAAATTAAAAAAATGCAGAATGTATGAACTTTACCCAGGACTACTGGATATAGTTTCTCTAAAGCACATGAACTCAGCTCACCATGCCGTGATAACTTCTACACTACTGATGTTCTCACTATTGTTAATCCAAATAAGTTGTACTGAAATTAAAGAAAGAGTTGAGAGCAGACAAGAATCACATAGAATCAGCCTGAAACTATTTACTGTGCTACAGTAAACAACATATATTACTAATCACTGCATATTTGTATGAAAATTATACAAGAAAACAAAACACACATTTGTATTTAAGTTGTGCTTAATGATCTTTATTGTGTAAAAAAATGCATCACTGAAGTAATAAAGTGTTTAAAGGTGAGGAGCTCTATATGCAACACCAGTTAAATGTTTACTGAAATTATTGGATATCAGTTTTACTGAGAAATTAATAAATAAGAATATATCTTTAGCATGCATGCAAACAAATCCATAAGCTTCTATTTCCATACACGCAATCTAACATAAAGACTGTTTTATGTGTCCAGAAATTCATAATATACAGCAAATGTGGTGCACACAAATGTACACTCACATATCTAATCTCTTTTTACAGGGATTTGCATACCATATGTTCATAAAATAATCTCCAAGGGCAGGGTGGACGTAAGCAAAGAACTCACTGATTATGTTCCAGAACTTGATTCCAAAATGCAAGATGATATGGAATGGAAAGTGATGCATAACTCAGAAGTTAAAGTTCCACATTTGAAAGGTATCACCGTTCTTTTTATGTTTTTTACATCTTAGTTTATACTTTTTGACACACTGGTTACATTACCTTAGGAAAAAATATTTGTACTGCAAACATTATGTGCACAGTTCAACATCATTGTTTTAAATATCTTTTACAAGTTATCCGCTATCATTAAAAAACACTTTTTCCCTACCTTGGTGATTTCTCTCGAAATCCTGTAAAAATAAGTTACTGAAAAAAGGTTATTGTTTCACATGAATAAATTGTACCATCACCAATAGCAAATCAGCTAGACATAACAAGGAAAATATATAGCCAATATATTTTTGAATTGTTCCTCTCCCAGTACTGTACTGTCCTCCAACTGTAGTTCCATCTTCCATACCAACCCCCCCGATCCCTCAATTTCTTTGTCCAGGTACCCCAGGTGTAACCATCTCACTGGATGGGACCACTGACTCCTTGGAAAGTCAACCTTAGTTGTAACTCAGTTTGTAGTCTTTGGGATAAAGGGATCTCCTCTGGAAGTTGTGTGAATGACGCTGGGAACCAACATTGTTATGGTTGATGGTTACTGGCCCTACATTAGGAAGTGGCTACTGCAATGATGCCAGAGATATTATCACTGTCCTTGTTTAGTCTAGTTGATGTTACAATCCTTTCAAGTGAAATAATAACTTTTTTCAGTAACTAATTTTTATATGATTTTTAGATAAATGAAAAGTGAGGCTCCTTTTCTCCACCAGACATTGCACAGGCATTGGATTGACTCGAACATCCCACTGGGATAGAAGAGCTGGCTCCCACCCACATCATTCTATCTGTCATAGTTGTCCCTACCAATGACTGAAGTCTTTTCCCGAACTCAGGCCATTGGCAGCACAAATGGATGCCCCACCCCTGCACTATCAGGCTGACCATTTAGTCATTATTAGTTTTTATTGACTTGCATTTTTTAAAGGAATGAAAAGTTGCATGAAATTGTATGAAAATCAGTCTGGAATATCTACACATGTAAAGTTTCCTCAGCCTAGGTTTGTAAAGGAGCTAATATTAAGTGCTGGATGTTCACAAATGTGAATCACACCGATTTGAAAACAACCCTCCAAAATGTTAAAGCAGAAAATATATACAATATATAATTTTGCATATGTGCATGCTTGTGTTTGTGTGCATGTTTCTGAGTGTGTACTCACATGTGCAAGCATGAGAGTGTATGAGTGTATGTGTGTATGTAATCACTCCTCACTTTGTGTAAAAACACTTAATGCCATTAGTAACGTAACATTCCACTGAGTTTCCCTAAGTCATAATGCAAACATTCATTCCCTTTTCTGATAACTCCTTTACATGTGTACTGAATGCAGGTGCACACAAACTTGTGTATCTAATATATTTAAGGTATTACACTGTGAAGGCTTTGCTGAGTTTTTCAGTTAACCCTTTTACCCTGTGCTTGGATGTTGTTGTGATATTTTGTAGGCACCTTAATGTTTATAGGCATCCTACAGAGTTTAAAGGTTTGTGTTTTTAAGTATACCCAAACAATCCACTCATGCTGCATTGACAAGTTCATAAACAGCCAGAAACATGACATGTCTACACCTTGTGGAGTTTGGCTTTACTGGCCTCAATGTACCCATAAAGACTTAAAAGATAAAAAGAAAAAAGTCATGGGCAATCAGAAGCCATGTAGCTGAAACACTGGTTTATCCTTAAGGCGTCATTTGCATATATCCCATGGGCCTCCACTACAAGAGGTTTAAAGTTTTGCACATTGAAGGCTCAAGCTTTGCTGACTCTTTCTTGCAGTTTTTTTAATGAATGGTTTGTCTGTGTAATGTTTTTTACCCTTTGCTTGGATGTTGTTTGGGATATTTTGCAAACACTATAATGTTTACAAGCATCCTACAGGGTTTAAAGCCCTGTGTTCTAAAGTAAGATAATCTACTTATGCTGTCCTGGTAAGATCATAAACAGTCTGAAATATGATATATTCACAGTTATTTCTGTTTGCTTTTATTGGTCTAAATGTGTCATAAAGACTTTAAAAGAGAAAAAAAAACATCATTAGTATTCAGAAACCATGTAGCTGAAACACTAGTATATCTTTAAGGGACCATTGTGTTTTCAAAAACTCGATCATATGATCTCGACCATGTGAATTTTGAGTTTGTAAAAACACGATCGTCTGAAACACTAGTATGTCTTTAAGGGACCATTGTGTTTTCAAAAACTCGATCATATGATCTCGACCATGTGAATTCTGAGTTTGTAAAAACACGATCGTCTGATAGGGACCCATATATGTACGTATATATATATATATATATATATATATATATATATATATATGTGTGTGTGTATATATATATATATATATATCAGTTTGCCTAGGGTTCTCCTACCATTAAGTCTTATTTGGTACATCTCCAGTAGGAAAGCAAGTTTGGCAAATTTGTTATTGGGTCTATATGCCATCCTTTTTTTGTATGTGGCAAAACTGTGTATTAGAAAGTACAGTTTCTCCTTCACCCACACTCTTGTGTGAACATATAAGTAAGAAGATGCCAGGGGTATAGCCACCACCTGGGAGATACAGGGGGCAAATGTGGGTTTTTTTGCGTGTGTGTTTGAGCCCACACTTATAGTTACAGAATTTGGGAAAGTTAGCTTCAGTACTGATGTGCTCTTTAGTGTCAGCTTCCATATACTGTTAGAGACTTTTATGTTCAATTCTTTTATTTAAAGAAAAGTATAATTTCAAAGTGCTACTGCCACTCTGCCATTCTGTGTTTGTATAGTGTCAGGCTCCCCTACACATGCTTGAGTGTCAGTAGTATGCAGATAAAAAAACAAACAGCGTAACACTAAATGCTCCTTTCCAAAGGAAATCATTACCAGTGTGTATCTAAGTGTCTTTGGCAATGAGTCACTTGTGTTTGGAGACTTCTCACTTCTTCAAGTTGTTGTGACCATGGAGATCATATAAATAACTTTGGGGGGATTACAATGGGGCTTGCCTCCTGAAAAAAGCTATTAAGAGTGATCTTTTCACCATTCTCACTTTTGGGTATTTTCTTGGTCCTTTTGGCTCATCAGCTTTCAGGAAGTCAACATTTCATAACAGAGCCATAATGCCATTGTCATTCCATTCTAAATGTGGTTCTTTTAAGTAGATTATTTAAATGTGCCAGTAACAGTGTTTGTTTTCAGAGCTGTTTGCCTTTGATAGTGCTGATTGTTTAATCTTGTTTTGTGTAACCACTACATTTTCAAAAGTAACCTCTTCATATGATTTAAAGCTGGTAAACTTATAACTTGGGGCTGAATCCAGAAAAGTTACCATGAAATGAACACAATGGGTATAACTCGTGGTAACTTTTTTGGAATTCAGAAACAGATCTGCCACAGTACTTTTGCATGAAGATGTGCAATACTGCAGTGGGTTGTCTCTGTGACCATGCTATATACTAATGAAGCATTCCAGTGTAAAGGCATATACTAATCAGCCATGTGCTCTCTCACTGGAACTTCCTGTGGTAAGAGCCATGGCTGCTACAGGCTGCTTATGGTAATGAGCATGGCTAATGATGGGCAACATGTGTGAGTATATGTGTGAGTGTGTGTTTGCCTGGGAAGTAGCAAATCATGGTTTAGTGAGGGGGTGAGAGGGAAAACTTAAGTGGTGTGTGTGTGTGTGTGTGTGTGTGTGTGTGTGTGTGTGTGTGTGTGTGTGTGTGTGTGTGTGTGTGTGTGTGTGTGTGTGCGCAGGGATACAGCCTCAGCATGTGATGTAGCATTGCAGATTGATCTACTGCACAGGTCCAAAGTATGCATGATAAAGGGGTCATCTTCCTGTCTGTAGTATGACTTTGGATCAATGCTGGTGTACTGCATGACCTTCCCCAATACCAACTAGCAGATGTGCCAGAATGATGACATCACCATTGGAACAGCCTCTTCTGGGCATAGACCCCTTTAAAACTGATGTTGCTGTTGAACTGCTGCCACTGCAGGAGAGGGATCTTGCTCATTCATAGCCATGCTGGAATGTATCAATGGATGTATGACTGGCTGCAAGGATGGCTCCTTGCTCCTGACGGATGACCCAGAGAAGACACTGCATAGTCCAATGTGTGATTCAGACTGCACAACAAATTACTCATATGTGCCATGCACTCACATACATCTGCATGTACAGCCTGGATCACCCTCACTATTTCTGTCACAGCTGTGGTATATCTAGCCATGGATGGAAGCTTAGGGGGTGGGTGGTAACCATACCTCTAGTGAGCACCATACCCCATGTGGATACCCCTCCAATGTCCACAAGTGCTAAAGATAGATTCAGAAATCTCTTATCTGACTTCACTACACTTCATCATCCTGTCCGCTCTCAGAGGGTTGTGTTTCCTGAGTATGTGCATGCAGAGAGACTCTGTCCATACTCTGAGTAAGGTGATCCAGGGGTCACATTCCCTATGTCCAACACACAACTCTGCACTTCCTGACTGTAGCAGCTTATCCTAGCTGTCATAATCAGAGACCACAGATCCTACAACATCAGACAGGGTCAGTTCCAGAGTGCTGGTTCTGGATAAGATTCTCTTGTGGATGCGCCAAACAAAAAATATATGCAGTATGATTAAGACCCAGCACCACAACTATACATGCAACTTATATCTTTTCAACTATAAAACTATGATAACAATAAATACTGCCAGTCATACCTTGTGCAGATGAATGTGGACCTTAGATCCCGGATATATCTGTATACCATTTGTGTCAGGCAGATTTAATGAACATTACACTGACTACATGTTACAGAGGAGTTACAGCTATTAATAATATGAAGTAGGGCTACATACATGAGGCATCTGCAGCTGAAACTCTCTGGGCTCTGTCCAGCTCTGCCCCAACATCCAGCACCACACTGCAGGACTTCATGGAGGTGGTACTGCCTTTTAGTGAGGTCAGGAACTCCATTGTCTCCATAAGAGGTGGATCAGTCAAAGATCCACCACTAGTTGCCCTTCGTTCCCATGCCATGGCTTTTGCTCAGTGGATGAAGGCACAGCTTATATCCATGGTCCTGTGATGGATCATGTCATAGCTGCTGTCTTGACCACCCATTTCATTTACATCACTAACCTATCTGTCCTGTGGTACCTCTTCATTTTCTGCATCCATAAATTTTGTCTTGCGGGAGAATGTGGATCAACTTCCAGATACTTACCTTTTTTACAGCCCTGTTTTTTAGGCATTGCTTTATTGGTATGGAAAATTGGGGAATTAATAACCTTGTTCTTGCACAGCCAGAAAAGATCTGCATACAAATCCTATACTACTAGGACATATATTATACCAGTTTGTGTCTGACAGTTATATATGTTGACCTACAATCTTTAAGGAAATCGTATGTGTAATGAAACATACTCACCACAAAACAATTACAGAATTGAAACCAAACAACCACCTTGACCATTACAATAATAATTTAACAAAGGTTGTCACTAATTAAATACATGCAGGGCATACAACAGTAAAATAGTAATGAACATTATTCAGAATATGATCCCATGGGGGGTGTCAGCATTTGCAATGTACTTCCTAAGACAGCTTTGGCCAGCACATCTTAAAAGTATCAACAAGCTGACATCCCTCATAAGCATTAGGGTCTAGGAACAGTGAAGGCTAACATTCAACAACTGAATAAATTGTGTAAGAAGTAGCGTTTACATTATATAAGCAGATATCTGACTTAGAAGGAAAGCTTTCAACAAAATCAGCTTACAGGATTCAAACCCCTTTCACAGTAGTTTTCTTCCATGGTGCGATGAGGCTGTGCTTCTCTTTGCAATTATATCATGTAAATTCATCCTTCTGGGGATGATCATTATGTTAATTAAGGATCACCTCATTATTTTTTCTTAATCTTTCAGTTTACTTGACAATGACACCTGATAAAAATCATGAAATTTATTACAGGATAGCATTCACGTTTCACCACCTTTGGGCAGCTCTGTGCACCAAAGGTGTGCATAACATATTATAAATGAGAGAATTGCCATCCAATTCATAGGTTCAGAGGTAAGTACTAGGCTAGCTGTCCTTGTTGGCCATTTTAAGTCTATCCAGCATATTATTAACCATCTGAGCATAGAGTCACTATTGAGCAGATTTTCCAAGCAGCAAAAAGAAGGATGTAGAACTACCATGTTTCACACCTTAATGTGCCACTGGAGGCATAATAATAATACAGTGTCTACATTTTATTATTTTGCCATGCATCATGCAAATGCGTTGCCTGCTAGTGCCAGTAATTGTGTGGAGACTGAGACATGTTAGAACTTTTCTGGGCACGAATTTGCTGCCATTTTTCCTTAGATCTTTAAAAGTGAGACAATTATGCCTGGAGAAAATAAGGACAGTGCTCCTTTTACAGCACTGAAGTGGTGTGAGGTGGAGTCCAAGATTTTTATGGACATGTTCCATAAGCATTACAGACAGAGACTCCTGTAGGATGGCTATATTGAGTCACAGTATAAGGCTGATGCGTAGAATAGTTTGGCCAAGGGTATCACTCATGCTGCTGGCATCCCACACATGGGATAATACTGCTGTTACCACTACAGTGACTTGAGTTCATGCATGCCTGGCCTTGGGGGCTGATGGAAGACTAAAATTAGCACACAGTCATCACCTCAATAATGTCAGTATACTATCTTTTAGTTTAACAAATAGCCTGCCACTTCATGCCACCATCCGATTTCTCATTATGCCCAGTGTATGTCTCTAGCCCCTGCAGAGAGCTAAAGGAAGAAGGAGACATGCAGGAGCAAACCAGAGCATCTAAGAGAGGGCCAGGGTAAGTATACATGCTGTTGTGAAAAATGTCTCTGTTTGCATAGTAACAGTTGTAGCCATTAAAAATATGTCTGTATAATACAGCAGTACCACATCTGTCAAAAGTGGCAGAGTTTAAGGGCAGTAGTGTGACTTTGTAATGTTAAAGGTACACTTCTGGATGCTTCCTCCTGTATAGGGCCCATCATGTTAAGTCTAAGTGCACTGAGATTGTTAGGATAGCCATGGGTTCAATCCCCCTGCAAAAAAAAAAAAAGTTATGTTGTCATATCTTTAAAGCACTACAAGGTCCATATAAGTAATATCCATATGTAGTAGTATGCTAGGCATTTCACAAGATACAAGAGAAGTATATAGCCATTCTAAATCAACTGTACTGGACATACGTATTGTATGAGCAACACATTTTTTACATATATGTACAGTTTTGTTATTGTCAAAAGTCAAATAACATCACAGGCCACAAATAAAGATATACTGTCTTTCAGTTATTATTTTCTTACTTCAAACTGCACATGAGGACAGCTTTTAGCTTCGCACCCCCCTCTCCAGATGTTACAATCAGACAGACAGCTTGATGACATCCCTGTGTAAATCATAGGATCATAGGAGTTTACCAGGCTATTAACCCAGAGTCATTTCAAGCCTAGCCAATTCATCTCAATGTACTACCATAGATATGCTAGTCAACACCTAGAATTGCATTTAGTAATGCCAGCCCATGTCCAAGAGGGTTGTGGGCACTATCCCCAGTAGGAATTTACAGTGCTCCATCCACTCATCCAGGTTCCTCTTGAACAGTGTCATACAGGCGGTCTGCCTCACATGAATTGGCAGCCTACTCCAAAGATGCAGGACTCTCTGGGAGACAAATCTGTCCCTCCAGCATGTCCTATTTAAGTCAAAGGCCATATTTAGGTCCATGGAATGGGTAGCTCTAGTCCCATTTGATTTACAGATATTCAGCAAGTTCATTAGGTTTGGGTCTGAGATTGGTCTGTAAGCCAGGTATAAGTCTCCCCTGAGACATCTATATGATACAGAGTATAGTGACAATGACTTTAGTCATTCTGTGTATGGCACATGCTGGAGTCCCTTGATCTTCTTTGTTAGAAACCTCTGAGGTCTCTCCAGTTGCTACAGGTGCTTTGGATGGTACATGCCGAATGTGGTGCTATACTCAACCATGGGCCGGATTAGTGCCAAGTATAGATGGGTTATAACCTCCTTTGCTTTCAAGGTGATGCCTTTACTAATCAAGTGTGCTATGTAAAAAGCCTTCCTTACTACAGCAGACACATGGTGGTTGAACTCAAGGTCATAGTCTACTTGTGATCTCAGATCCCTTACCACTCCATGGGTACTTAGGGTATTGTTGTTTGATAGTGTGAAGGGACATCATTTTTTCCAAAGGGAATGATGATGCATTTCTTTGAATTCATTTTGAGACTGTGACTAAGACACCAGTCGTTGGTCTGCATGTGACTCTCCTAGAGTATACTTACATCATTTGGGGATTCAATAAATTCTGTACCACCCTGAAAATACTCCAGCACTCAAAAATATCATAAAGCCATACAGTAATTCAAGGCAACTACAATCATCCGATAAACTGTTGGTCCAAACCCACAAAGCCATTAACTCAGCCAGTGACTCCCTGTTTGCCAATGTTGTTGGTAAAACCTGGAATTCACTTCCATCTAACCTTACCTTCGAACCTTCTTTAAATCTCTTCAAAAAAGGCCTCAAACAGTATTTTAAAGAGCACTGGCTTTGTCCCTGTACTAACCCTGATTAATCACTACTTATTCAATGCCTTATTTAAATTAATATTGTATGCATCTCTCGCTCATAGTAGTGTGCTGCAACCTGTTGTTTTTGTATGCTATTACACACACCGTATATTGTGAGTACCAACTAGAGGGCTTTGTAAATATGTTTGCTCGTATCTGTTATGTTCTATCTGTGCTATCTGGAGCGTTTCTCCCCAGACCTCCACTGAAAATGGACATATATCCAGTCGGACTATCCCGGTCGACAAATGTAAAATAAATAAATAAATAAAATAATTGCACCCAGTTTACAGTCGTCCACAGACTTGATCAGCCACAACCCCTTAGTTTTGGCCTGAACTTCTGAAAAGTATATGCCAAACAAGAGGGAGCTCAGCACTGACCCCTGTAGCACCCCGCTGGTGACAGGTCTGCTGGTTGATGTGGAATCAAGCACTTTAATAGTGTGTGTCTGGTTTGTGAGCCAGTTGGCAAACCATCACTATCTTACAACAAAGGGGTTTACATTCCGTTTGCTAAGTTTATCAGTAATGCTTGGGTATGGGATTGTGTTGAAAGCCTTTGACAAGTCGAGGCAGGCTGTGTGCACAGATTTGTCCTTGTCAATGGCCCTGGTCACATTTACAAAGAAATCCACCAGATTTAATGGGCAGCATCTGTCCTTGAAGCTGAATTGGGTAGGATCCAGGGTTTGGAGGTCATCTATGTCTTTATTTATGAGGTCTGTAATGATATGTTCCATGGCCTTACAGATGAGCCTGGTCAGGCTTGTGGGTCTGTAATTCCCTGTGTCTGTTGCTAGGCCACCTTTGTGGAGGGGAATAACAGATGTTGTTCTCAATTCCACAGGAACAAAGCCTGTAGTTAGGCTATTATTGAAAAGGGTACTTAATGTTGATGCTAGTTCAAGTTTTAGCCTGTTAAGAAGACAGCCTGGGATACCATCTGGTCCCACAGAGGCTGTGTTTTTTGCCTTGAACAAGGCTTTAATGGCCTGCTTTTTAGATATGTAGGGTTGGGGGGAAGTTTGGGGTAAGGTTTGTTGTAAATTTGGAGGGGATAAGGGTGTGAAATTTTCAACAAACCAATCCACTATCAGGTTTGCTATCTCTGTGGAGTCAGTGTGTGATACCATTACTCACTAGTTCTGCACATGCTTGGGTCCAACCTTTTAGGCTATGCTCATAGCTGGAAAAGGCCTTATGGTTATCCTTGGCTGTGCTTGCTAGGTTGTTCTCAAAGGAGACCTTAGAGGATTTGAAATGTTATTTTAGTTGCCTGTTGAGGCTGAGGAGGGTGCTTTTCTGTTGTTGGGGCCTCGCCTTTGTTTTCTTGGACAGCAACTTTTTGCATTGATTGTAAACTTTGTTGATGCTAGATGTCCACCATGGCAACTTGTTTTTACTTGGGGTTCTGACTTTGATTCTTTCTGGTACATCTGAGTCTATACACTTATGCTAGTGATTGTATAGAGCTTTAGTGTAAGCTTCAGTGTAGTTACCCCCTCCAGTTGGGGTGGGGCTTGGAATGCATTTATACCTTCACCTAAGAGGGTATAGTTTGGCTTGGTGAAGTTATTTAGTCTGATTTCACCCTTTGTGAGTTCTGGTGTCAGAACCAGCTCAATGGTGACTGATTTGTAGTCAGATTTAACTAATGAGGGTCCAACAGTTGTGGCAGTGCATCTGTTTGACATGATAGTGAGGACCAGATCTGGTACATTTGTTCCTCTTGTTGGGGTATGAACACTTTGTTCTAGGGGATTTGAATTGACAAAGTCAAGGAACTTTTGTGCTAGCAAGTTAAGGCTAGCACAGGTTTTCCCATTTGATGGTGGGATAACTGAAATCCCCATAACCAGAGTGTTCAGGAATATTTGAATTGACTCCAGTTTGGTCAAGTAGGCTTCATGCATGTCATGACCCATGGAGGGGGATCTATAACTGGCTATGACTTGAATGGGGGGGGGGTCTTACCTACAGTAACTTGTACTTGAAGTAACTCCATGGAGTTGTCCAGCTTAGATGAAAAGTGAATTTATCTCTAATATAGATAGAAACACCGCCTCCTTTTGTTCTCACTCATTTGTTTTTCAGTCTGAAGGTATGGAAAGCTTTGCAGCCTTGCAAGGCCGGGGTATTCTCTGGGGCCTTGAACCAGGTTTCTGTGACTGCACAGGCATCTACATCTTCCAGTGACAGAAGTGCTTCCATGGTGTGCAGTTTCTGGTTAAAGCTCCTAGCATTTAGCAGTATGACCCTTATTTTGTTATGATTCATAAATTTCATGTCAGTAAGTTTGTTTTCAAGACCTTGACTAAAAAAGGCACTTTGGGAGAGGCAAGAGCCTTTGCCAGCAGCTGAAAGCCTAGTGGTGCCAGGTGCAACTGTCTCTGGCAAAGCAGCGAGGTTTGTTAACCATGGCTTCTCAGGCTGACAAAAACTGGATCCCCTTTGAATGACACCAAAAACTAAGCCAATTATTGAAATCAATATTTTTTTGGTTATACTGTGGCATCATTCTAGTTGAGGATAGTATGCTGTTCAAGGCTAGGGACATACCAGCCTGTGACACATATTCAGAGCACTCAATCATGTCTCTCTTCATATAGTCCAGTGAGGTAGATCTCAGGTCATTCATTCCAAAATGAACTATGATAGAGTCATAATGGTACTTGTTGCTGAGAGACCTGAGTGCATGTTTGATCTGACGAATCCTGGCACTGGACAGGCAGGTGACTGTGACTTTCTCCTTGTCCATCCTGGTGAGTGGGATATCTGTGTGTCTCACTATGGAGTCTCCAATGACAAGAAAATTTGTTGTTTGAGTGTTATGCGTTACGGGCTTGGTAGATGAGACACTGGTGTTACTATGTGTCATGGGTGCTGTGGGAAATGTTTTAATTGTAGCAGTCTTGCGTTTTGGAGGTCTCTGGTGTTTCAGTAAGTTTTTTGAGAGAGCCTCCATGTATGTTGATTTTTGTGTTTAATGCATACTGTGTGTATGAGTAGTGGTACTATGTGCATGAGTAGTGGTGGGTGGGTTGACAACTTCTTCAGTGTTACTGTGTTGGGTGCAAGAGAGCCTGGATTCAAGATTCTTGGTGTAGATAGATCTCTCTTCACTCTTTACTATTATGAGTTATTAGTAGAGGGATGTCAGTGTACATGAGACAATTGCTACACTGCCTCAAGAGACACAGGTCTATAAGGTTGGCTGGAGAAACAAGGGCAGTCCAAATGTCCATAATGCTAGGTTGAGGAACTGTTATCAGAAAGGGATGGCTTTTCAGGACCGATCAAGGAGGAGCTCAGTGGATGGATATTTCTGACTGGGTTTTTTTTGCTGGTGGTTTAATAGATTACAGCTCACTAACAATATTTCTTTGACTGGAAAAGTACTGAGTATGAGGGTTACACTAATGTGTGTTTTATTTCAGTTGCGTTAAAACAGATTTGTGTTTTTCATCAGTCAGTAGTTCTGTCCTTCGTTGTCCAGTCTTTGTTTTTTTTAGTTTGGTGTTCTGGACTGTGGCTCTTCTTTCTTGGATAGGGTTACACTAATGTGCTACAGCTGTATCTAAGGAAAAATTGTTAAATTTATCTGTCTGGCTATAGCACTCAATTGGGTGGCTGCGCAATGCACAGACAAGCAGAAACCTGCTCAAATGCAGAACTTAAATGCCAGAAGTTAAAATCTCGAAAAAAAATTTAAAAAAGATCAAAAGGACCAATGAGGATGCTTACTCCATACCTGGGCCAACCACCCTTCACCAGACAGGTTCCAGTCAGCACACTTCTCTCAGTAGAGTGCAGAAGGACCCTTTCCAATCAAAGATGGCCTAGAAAATGTGCTCAGAACAAACAGCCACTACAAACAGACCCAGATGTAGCAAAGCTGTATCTGGACTATGCTACAGCTACTAGCTACCCTAGTTTCAGCAGGAAACACTAGAGAATGTTTAACACAGCAGTGAAATAGCAGTGAGACACTAAAAAATATTTTAAACTGCAGAAAAACAGCAAGGAGACTCTAAAGAATGTTGTAAACAGCTAACAAATCAGTTATTTTAACACTGCTTTGTGGGAAAACCAGAACAAGCAAAACAGATTGCTTTGCAACTGAGAAAAGTACCGTAAATACTTCACAAACAGCAAAAATAGCAAAAAGAGATTAGCAAACAGTAAAAACAGCAATAAAATATGATGTAACAGGCACAGTAAGGCAGACAACTGCAGTACAACAGTGCAGTTTAGTACACAGTATATAAATACAGTATTAAAGTAGGTGGCAGGTAATAAAATAAAAAGTGCAGTAAATAGTATAAATAAGCAAAACAAAAGGCCACATAAGAGTTTTGGGAAGTTCAGAAGCCTCTAGTCGTCTGGTATCTCAGCTCAGAGTTGTGGCTGGCAACCCACCTCAGTTCGGCTCAGTACAAACAAGCCTAAACTTCCATGCTGAGGTGAGAATCAAACCCTGTATTACGTCTGTAAGTTAAACACCTTATTCATTACGCCAACTCCTGAAACTAAAAAGATATTATGCTTTTCTGTGTCAGTATCAATATAGTTCCTATTATATGCATCACCATAGTACCATGCAGTTCGCTCACAGTCAAGGCCTCTCGGCCAGCCACAAGTGGCAGCAGTAGTGCCACCACCAACACCACCACCACCACTACTACTAGAGACACCCAACAAATCCATGTTCCAGCCTGCTACAGTTACCTTCACATCTCCTGTCCTGCATGTACCACCTGCATCAGGTAGCCTTTCAATGTAGGGTGGTACAGTGGTACCCACCTGTAGCAGTTCTAAGTATCTGCAGCAGTGCAAGTGGCAAGGTGACACTCTTGCCATCGGTCCAGAGCTGGTAGAGCTTAAGGGGGGATATAATACTCTGGAAGCTGGATGTCCACATTGGAGACACAGAAACCATGCTCCAATGGCTCATTGAGTCACATACTGCCCAGCACTGCCTTCACCTTCTAAGGCAAGACTCAGCGGTGACAGATGAGATGAGTAATCTCCATCTGAGTCTAAGATGGCAGAGGCTGCATCTTCAAAAAAACAATCCTATCCCTTCAACCCAGTGTTTCCATCTATTTTCTCCTTCTACCTACTCCTGTATATTGCCAGTCCTCCCAACATCATTGTCTTCCATCTGTTTGCCTGCTGTCTCCTTTAGCATTGTTTTTCCCCTCCCTCAACATATTATCCCATACACTGTCAAGTCATATCTGTCTTTTCCTATTACCTAACCTCCTTGTCTTACCCACTTCTTACCTCAGTGACCTCTTTCCCCAACTTTCTTTCCCCTTCTCTAAAAAAATAAATAAAAAAGGCATCTGTAACATACAAAAATACTCCTAGCCATACTTCTCAACTTCCAGATATCTGACTAATGTACATATGATTGGCTCCAACTGTTCATCATAAAAAGTGCAGCTTTCTGACAAATTATTAAGGACTTAAGTCATTAAACAATTGCAACTATTGTTGGAATTATCCAGGACTATTGAGCTAAGAAGTTGAGAGGTATGCTCCAAGCCCATGCTCATCCAGTTCTGTCCTTATTTGCTCACCTTGTGTTTTAACCTTTGCTTGCTTCCCCTTTTCACGTCTGTCCTTTAGTCACATCTCCAGCCTGTAATATGGTAAGAAATAGCTAAAGAGAACACACACACATGCCCAAAAAGGGCTTATAAAAAGAAAAAAACATCTTTCTGTGGTCATACATTTTGAGAAGGGTCACAGAGAGCAACGTTGAGGCACATGTAGAATCAACAAGACATGAAACATCTCATCCTCTGGCAAAAATGCAATCTAATCCTTGTCATGAGCTAAGGATATTACCATTAATCTAATCATTGTCATGAGCTAAGGATAGTACCATTGGTCATACAAATGAGTAAAGTCTGAAGTAATACTTAAATAAAGTAAAGCTCCTTATTCATCAAAGATTGACCTGGTAGGCTTCCTCTGTTAAACATCATTCTTTACACTGATGATGTTTTATTGCTTCAGGCTAATGATATGTAATCTATGTCAGTGGGCCAGTACTAACAAACTACTCATAAACCATACAAATATCAATATGATATTTTCATCCTCACAAATGCCACCTCAGTTATTAACAATTTCATTGACGGACAGCCAAATTAACATCATACCAACAGTAACTGAATACAGGAGTTTATGCCTTACTCTTGACTGATCCTTTAACTTCTCCTCCCACATAGATAGTATTGTGAATACAGTCTTTTATCAACTGAAACCTTGCTACAGAATCTCTCACTTTCTTTCTCTTATGGCTAAAACTGCCCTAAGTAAAAATGTTCTTCTTCCTAAGCTAGAATATGGTCTATTTTGCCTGAGCCTACATGCATCTTAAAATAAAAAAAGACTGCAACCTGCTGAATACAAAATCAGCAGATTTGCTCTTCTCTGAGACTCTTGCACTCATTGGCTACTTCTAAAGAAACTAAAATGGCTTCCACTCTACCTATTTACTTAGCTCATTAATATTTAAGATATTACATGAATGATATTGTCTTCCCCTACTAGAGAATCAGCTTGCTCCCTAAGAAACTCCCAACCTGAACATACACCACTGAACAGATCATCCTTTAAAACAGCTATGGGTCAAAAAGCCTTTTCTAGACCATGGCCTGCTATGTAGAATAATCTCCCTTCTGATTGAAGAAGTAAAGGTACTATCAAGGATGTCAAAGTGGCTCTTTCAGAACAACTACATAATTAATGTGCATGTAATTGTGTTATAGGCAACAGTTAACATTTCTGTGCTTTCTATTCTTCCTTATTTGAAGAAATTCATTGTAATTACTTGTGTAAAACATAACTAATCAATTACTTACTTGTTTATATCCTGTGTATGTTAAAACTGTTATATCTATAACATTGTAATCTATATACTTCAACTGTTGTAACAGTGCTATTTTGCCCACTTGGGCCTGGGTCATGGCTGAAAAGTATCTTTGGACAAGTTGACCTACCCAATTATCAATTAGAAATATATAAATAAATCTAATGTATTTATTCTAACTGCCGCAGGGGGTCAGTGCACTCATGAACTGATTTGTGCTGTGTCACTGCACTTGCTGGGGAGTTTGAGTCCTGGGGGTTGATGTTGTTTTAAAATGTTTGGTTTACAGTCTGTAAATGTGTTACACTTCTCTGATATGTGTATTTTATGACTTTTTTTCATATAGCTGCTTCAGTGGCTTCTCTTGCTAATGCACTGGTATAAATAATATAATCAGGAAAGGCATTGGCTGGAATACCTTGAGGCTCAGTTTTCTTTTCTTTTTTTTTTGCTTTAAGTGTCAAATGTGCTACATTTCCCTAATATGGTTGTATTATAACCCCTTTTAATCTGACAGCTTCTGTGAATCCCCTGGCTAAAGGACCAAGGATATACTGGCATGTGAACTAAATTGATGGGTTGACTTCCCTGAAGGTATCATATTTTTCTTTTTCAATAACATTCACATTATAGTATAGATCCATTGCTCCCACTGTAATGTTGTCAGGACTGCTGCAGGGTGGTAGATCCTGTTACTTTATTGTATGTTATCCCTCCTAAGCTTCACATTATTCTACAGTCACGTATTGCTATCCCACCTTTTCTATTGTGTTTTGTAGCCCTGCTTTGCTGGGCAGCTTCCTTTCCACTCTTCTGTCCATCTCTGAGGTATCTGTTCCTATAGTGAAATCTATACTCTACACTTAGCCATCCATAGAAATTTCCCTTTCATGGAACATTTCTCTGCATATATGTTGCTGTACATTAATTACATCAGCATTGTCAGCATCATTTTCCCATCTTTGCACACAGATTTGAGATGACTGTGATACTCCTAGCCCAGCTAGATAGAATTTTGTAAATAATTCTATGTCATTTGTGAATAGTAACATTATTTGTATACTTGCCTTAAAAATGTAAGAAACTATATGTGCTGTACTGAGCTTCAGCATTGTAACCACAGTGCACCCTGCTGGCTGAAAAAGAGCAGAAATGTGTATAAACGCTATGCCTATGTAAATGTATGCTTCATAGTAGAAATTGGGATATACAGAGTTAACTTGAAAATCTCTAAGAAAATAAGTTGATAAGTAAAGAGTTTTTACAATGTGTTATAAAGTCAGTTTATCTCAAGCTAAGAGACAGGATGTCTAGGCTAGTGGTTTCTTTCTCTTGTCTGGAAACAGAGGTAATTACAGGTTTCCAAGGTAATTGTTTTACAACTTCCAGTTCAGGCAAGCTTCTAAGAGAGAATTGTCAGCTTCTGAGAGATAAGTATTTTTAACAGAGACATGTTAAAAATTTAAGTTCCTGCTAGCCTGGGAAACTAGGCAGAGGTGACAAGAATGATGTAATCTGAGATGATTCAGCAGTAATGTGTATTATCAATTTAAGAACTATCTCAGAGAGAAGGAGTGCATTTTGTATTGTGTTCTGGACCTGTTTAAAACTCACCAGCACTTTCCCTTGCTCTGTAAGTAAGTTATTCAGAACATAGTTTCTCTTAGAGATAAGAATATAGCAAGAGTAGTGTAGATGTTTTCTATATTTATGTGAGACTGTCTTGCAATGTTGTTTTAAGGTATTTCCTGTGTTTCTGAACCCTGCTGTCACTGTGCTGAGTTAATGAGTATTGTCTTGTGCTTTTATTACTTATTATTAAATATATTTAAACATTTTAATTGTGGCTGGTTTGCTTACAGATATTTAAGCTCTTAGAGTACATGCATGTATTTGGTAACACTGTACAGGCCACTCTGGAATAGCCTTAGTTTGGTCACACTTACCATTTGGATAATAGTAACATTACACAGTAAGATTGGGCAACTTTTGGTAAGGACCATTATAGTAGCTGATAAGTAGTGGTTGGTGGCAGTGATAACTACCATATAGTCTGGGCAGAAGGGGGCATAGCTAGTAAACCTGTGCCAGCCCTCCCCAGGAGTGTCTGTGTGTTTGTATATAAATCATATCTCAAAGTGTGTGTTTGTCAGCTACTTGGGCAGGGACATAAATCAGTGGTTGGACAGAGAGGGTGCTGGAGGTTTTGGCTTGACCACTTGACTGAGATCTTAACCCTATAGCTGTGCCAGTGGGGAATCTTATAAAGATATGGAGAGAGAGGGAGAAACCAGACCCAGACTGACTGTGATCTCTGTGTGCTCTTAAGGGAAATTGCACTTTACTGTGTATGTACTTGTTATCCTCCCAATGTGCATGCCCCTAACTGGTGTTAGTGGTGAGGATTGAGGATCCTTGATTATTGGGCCAGGGCAGGGGCGTCACAATGACTACCAGATGTGTTTGAGCACATTCAATGTTTACCTCAGCTGCTCATACTTTAATGTGGCCTGATCTACCATGATCTGTCCGGGTCTGTGCTGCAGCCACAGTAAGAAGCTCCTAATGGCTCACAATGGCCAGGCCACAAGAATAGGAAATAAGCAGTAAGGCTCATCACCCATGCAAAGTAAACAGTGCTGGCTGGGCTGCAGTCACAGATACAGCATTTCTGAATCCACAGCAATATTTTTCAGGTGCTAAAGGAAGCTATTAGCCACCCTTTCACCATATCCCCTCTCCCCCAAAAAGAAAGCTTGTTAGATAAATGTACTATGCTGTACATGGAGCATGTGCAAATATAATTGCTATAATGTGCAGTAGATATTATACGGAGTTGTAAATTTAAATATCTGCCACTCTTCCAAGCTCTGCCAGCTGTAAAACCTTCCTGGAGTTGTAACGTTAGGGCGTTAGGATCTGGAAGACTGCCTCCCAACAGTTATCATTCATAAAATGGTCGACCATTCCCTGTATCTACATGATCGTTTTGTCTATGCCCACAGCAAATAATAAGTTATATGGGTTCAATTATCTGAAAAAAAAGGAAGTAGGTGCATTTGGCCTATTTTTACTAAAATACTCCAAGTGTTGGACTGATTAAATTATATGTAAAGTCATGCATTATCTAAGTAGATGTAGCTAGGACATAATCCTTCCTGCAGGATGCACTACACTGTCTTACATTTAATGGTTTGCTAACAGATTTCATTCTGATTTAGAGTTGGTCAAGAAACAGAATATTTCTGCTCATTACCCGAGGCTGTAAGATATTTCTTATTTAGCTTAAAACAGAAAAAAATGCAAGGTGTTCATTTTTGTGTCTTTCTGCTTTTGTCCCCTCCTAGAGTCAAGTCAAATTCTCTAGGAGTACATTTGTTTCATAGTAGCCTATCACCAGAGTAGAACCTGTAAATTTGCGGTATATTTTACCAAAATACTAGTATTTTTTTTTTAAAAGCTATCAAGCTCATGCAACATTCATACCACCTGCAACCAAACTTTTTCATCTCTGGGTAAAATAAATAATGTAAGTCCATATTAATTATACATTCCAGTTACTAAGCAGTTTCTAAATCTTGCATATTTCTGATAAAAAAACATTTTCTGGTTTTGAAAACACCTTTGCTTCCTTTGTGATTCTTCTTTAACAAATTCTGTTTATGCAGAATATACATTTTTTTTCACTCTTACATTTTAATCCCCCTTCCACTGATACTGGAACAATAATGTAAATAATGCAATTTCTGTTTTATTTCTGGCACTGTATTTAATTATTACAATCTCTTCTACAGAACATTGTAATCTTACTATGGTAATCATACTGTATTAATTGATATTTCCTTTCTGGTCTATGAGCCCAGGTCATGACCAAAAAGGATAAGAAGACCAGTTAACTAACCTGGTTAACAAATGAGAAATAAATAAATATACTTGCAAAGTGTTTAGACTCAGTATTGAGTCTCTCGCTCCTGAGAGGAGGCCATATTGCTCTTATTTACATACTTCTACAACCTCAGTTAGACATTCCTGTGAAGTCATGTCACCTGCAATAGTGTAGTGGGCAGAGCATTCGCCTTACGAGCAGCCATTCACAGTTCAATTCTCACTCCAGTACATTCCATTTTTTACCTGTCTTCAAGAAAAATCTTTATGACTGGATGGGAAATAGGAAATTCACCCTGGGGATCACCTCTGTGGCTCTGCTCGACAGGGGCACAGGAAAATAATTTTCTTGGGTGGCGAAAGCCAGGGTACCTTTTTGGCTATGCTTGTATAGGCCCTAGGGCCGATAGCCTAGTACCTGCCTATGAACCTATGAACCAATACATATCCCCAGTGTGGACAAAAACCCATGCAGTACTTCATGCATTATCTGTAGCCAGTCACTGTCTGAATTCTCAGTCTGTATGGTTACACAGTGTACAAACTGAGATGGAATCAACTTAGCGTAAGGTACAGGGTAAGAAAATATCCATCTGCACACAGTAATCCTTTATCTGATTGGTTACAACATTTTGTGGACACTTTGGAAAAAACAGACCTGTGCTGATCAACAGTGCCTTCTGCCTGTTGTAAGTATCCTGAGGCCTTGTACCATTTAGGTATATTCTCGTCCACCTGTAACTGTGCTATCCCATTTCGTTTGTGAATAGCTTCTAAATGCGACATTTGAAATTAACGCTTTTTAAAATATTTCTTCACTCTTCTTTCCTGAAAAAAAATGTAGTTGCACTATTAATAAATTCATAGGTCTGACTGTCACATTTATGGCATGTTTGACTGTCAAGCCTGATTGCTGTAATCTTTGCTTAACATTTTCTACTTCCATTTAGTATAAGATCATTTTTCAAAAACGTGACTGACCCCTTACTATATATAGTAAGGTGACCCTTATTCCATAATTTTGGAAGCTGCTGCGTAATAAGTATATATTTCTTATATTAATGATTTTTATTTTCAGTAATAGGTTCATCATTCTGATGTTTACTTCCATTTGTTGTGTTCTAGACATAGGCTTTCAAATAGAACCAGATCAAGCATTGCCTTACAGACAAGACAGAGGTCACATCTAGGCAAATTGTATGCAAAAGAATAGTTTGTTTACTTGGAGAACTTCTTCATCATTATTAAGGTAACTCAATGACTTAGTCTGTGATCATCAGCATATGTGGTTACCATAGGCAATTTCACATTTTTGGAGCTCAGAAGTATAATCTGAAAAGAAGTTATCATACAAAAGATCCTTGTGGTATGCCATGATACCTCTCATCACCCTTAGTCTGACTTATTGTATCTTATTATTTAACCAGTGTTTTACCTAATAAATTATATATGGCTATAGATTGATAGTTAATGCTTTTACATTATCAGGTTTTCCCTTTTGTGGGGCAATCTATAATACCTTAGTAATGTCAAGATAAAAAGATTACACTGTCAGTCCTTCATTAAGTGTTGCTTACATCTTCAAAGAATGCCGCATGACACAATCTCCCCTTGACCTTTACCTTACCTTTGGAACAGAAGTAGATCCTTGGTGTCATCTCAGACGAACTTCATTAGGACTCTCCACAATTCTCTGCAAAGTGCTGGCTTGTCTAAAATTGTTAGCAGGCATCTACCATTATGAATTAGTACCACTACAACATGCTGTGGTTGGACAGGTATATGTGTTCACATGTTAGCATTTGTTTTAGCCTGATTGATAAGGGTTTAGTTAGGTCTTTCTTGACTCTGTATAGAAAAGCACTGGGTATGTTGCTTGGTCCCATGGGCTTGAGATTTTAATTTTGCTTGCATTAAGCGTTCTCATGTCTGTAGTTTTGGTATATTGGCAAGCTAGAACGGCATTAATGCCCATGCTTGAAATATCTGTATATATTTGTATGTATGTATGTAGTTATATGAAGGATGTCACACCTTGCATCTGTAGCACTCTATGATATATTTGCTTATTGTGAAGTTTTGCATAAATAAATTTCTATAAGTTTATAAACTATGTTTAGCAGCTGGTGATCTCTCCATTATTTACTGATAATATGCTACACTCTCAAATTTTCCTTTTCAAATTCTGATGTAACTAAAAAGAATTACTACTGGCCTCAGTTTTTGACATCAAGTTGTGTTCAAGTTACAGCTAGTAAACTTAATTAGATAAAAGTAATTTCTGGACTTCATCTACATTTCTTCTTGTGACTAGGATAATATTTGAAAGCTTAATAGTAGTACCTATTTTCTGATGTGTATGTAATTAATTCCATAATTCCACCACTTTTTTGCTACATTTTATTACATGTTATGTAATGTAGATTCAGCCCTTATAATGCATCAATTACACTTAAAGCTCCTGCAATACAACAAATGCATTCACATTGCATTGTTTAATATGTAAAATGCAAGTTAAAGTTAAGTTAATTACAGCTATTATTTCACAAAATATACACTATCTTCTAGGTCAATGATGTTTTACAGTTTTACATTATTGGAAAAGATGGTTAATGTCTATGAATATCTCTCTCATAAATAGGTCAAGATGGTGATACTTGTAACAGAGCTTCCGACTGTGCAACAGGATTTTGCTGTAGTCAACATCTGTTGTCAAAAGTATGCAAACCATTGCTCCAAGAAGGAGAAGTGTGCACAAAGCCCAAAGATAAAGGTGTGCAAATTTTGGAGAAGTACTACCAGCGATGTGACTGCAGCCAAGGACTTTCCTGCAGGTTATCTGAAGACAAAACAGCTTTTGCAAAGTCACGACTCAGCACCTGTCAAAAGCCATGAATATATATCTGACTTAATTGATCCTGAAGTATTTAGAGAACTAAAAAAGTGAAACTACAAAAATATGTTACCACAGGCATTTAACCTGACTTTACTTAAGGGATACAAATATACTGTTCTGTTTTAAAACGTTTGCTTGAAGTCTCCTAAAATGTGTGTTTCAATAATAAACATTTCTATCTATAAGAAATGGGAATCCAAGTGTCTTGAGCTACTTCTGTTAAGAAAGAAGATTATGTGAGTTTCCTTCTGGGAAAGAGAAAATCCCTGCTAACAGAATTATCCAATCTTTTTACAAAAAAATGTTGGCACTAAGAAGAGAAAATGGTCAACCAGTTTACTGAAGTTATTGAAATTCACTACCAGATTGCGTGCAAAAACAGGCAAATGGAAAACTGAGGCAAACTAGAAGCAGTTTGGTTATCTAGGTTGATCTATAATCTTCCAATACATTTTGTCTTTCCTTCTTAATCTATGCCTTTACATTCTTAATAAACTGACGGGCATCTCAGATATTGCCTCTTATGCTATGAAGTATTTCAGGTGTGTTTCCACTGAACACATCTCTTGACAGTACATTATTTTCACATAACACTCCTTCTAGAAAGAAGCATATCTTTATTTTTAAAAACAAAAACACAAAAACCCACTGTTGAACAAACTGTGCTGTAACCAAACTCAGAAATACAATATTATAAACTGCAACAGCACAGACCACGATCAATTAAAAACAGATAAAAACTTTATTCCACAAAAAACATTGGTAAGCATTTTCACACTATGAAGCGCTTCATCAGACCGCTTCATAGTGTGAAAGCGCTTACCAATGTTTTTTGTGGAATAAAGTTTTTATCAGTTTTCAATCGACCATGGTCTGTGCTGTTGCAATTTATAATATTGGATATCTTTATTTTTCTTTACTTTGATCTCTTTCTTCTGACATCAAATAAAAACACCCAGCAATTAAACATCACCCTTTATGAAATGCTACCCTCCTGTTCCCCATTTATGACACTGAGAGACTGCAAAGCTTGCTGTCATCATTTTACACCACCCTTCTCCTGCTGTCTGCTCTTTGCACTTTGATATCAATGAATATCTTCTTGAAATAAAACATACTCCTACTAATGCTGTAATTTTCTTTCAGGCATTTACTATGGTTACTTCATTTGATAGTTCCTACCATCATTTGTAATTACAAGGTGAAGGGTTTTAGAAAATGATACATTATTTCAAAAGAGGCTTGGTCTGTGAGTTTTCTGCAGTTATAAACACAAATATTACTTACCTGTCTTATTCACTGTAGATATTATCTGCATGAAAGTCTAAACTTTGTCCTTCTTTGCTCTTGTTATCTGCTTGCCTGCAATGTTATGCATTGCTTCTAGCATTAAATTACTTCTGTGGCAGTGCACTACAGTATCATTGTAGAGAATGACAGCTTCATACTGGGAGCTTCCTGTATGCGTAAATAAAACTACTGTGTATGAGAAAAAAGATGACATGGCCAAATATTCTCTGTGACTTATAAGGGAGAGAATAGCTGCAGAGAAAACTGACTGAATGTAAATAAAATTATACAAAATATTACGCATTTTAGTATGTCCAATGAGATAATAACAAGTACTTAAATAGTTCCACCACTTTACAGAGTGTAAATGTCTTCCTCACTACAAGTCTGGACTCTAATAGCTTACTATCCAGGCAAAACATACAAATAAATGCATTGCATGATAACTATCAGAATAAAAAAAAATGATCCTATGAATTTTCTTAGTACTGTATGTGTAAATACCTAACATATCATGGAAATTATGTTATTTACTTAATGTCAATCACTTAATATCAAAACTATGACAAAGTTAAACAAATTGCTCCTTTAATATCTTGTATAGAGGCTATATATATTTAGTAATTATAAAAATTCTAGCGACATAAGATTATCATATTTCTTATGTAAACTACAGTTTGTTTCTGACTATATAAAGGCATAGTACCTACTGGTGAAGCTATACCAATGATAAGAACAGCATGTTAAAATACAAATGCTAAAATTTCTGTTATTTTTTTTTTTTCAAAGAGAATACAGATTATTGTTCCAGATGCCAAAAGTTTTAATCACAGCTAGTATTATGCATTTTACGAGAGCTGAAAATGTCATACAGGGAATATTTGTGACTGACATTATTGTTTATTATGTACTTAATGCATACAATTTGTAAACGTCAACATACTGCAAAGTGCTAATAAAGTAAGAATATCAATAAAACATTTCACCAAAAAATATGGAATGAAAAATAGCAAAGACTACTGCATAATAATTTTAAGCAATAAATCATTGTCTTTTGCCTTTGCATATTCAGCATAGCTCAGTATAGGAGCATTATCCCAACATCCCCAGTAATTAAATATACTAATTCCAAGGTCACTTAAACTTAAAATAAAGAAAATACTTAGCTTGGTACAAAACCAAGGCCAGGATTCAGACATGTTACTGCCAGAAGTAAGCCTTTTTTACCACTGTCTATTTCTGATTCAGACGGCCCTACCACAGTGCTTAACCTTGAAGATGTGCATCACCATGGTGGGTTGCCTCTCTGGCCTCCTGCAAGTGCTAATATGACATTCCAGGAGAGTGGCAAATAATAACTGGCCATGTGATCTCCCCTGGAAATGTCTGCAGTAAATGCTCTGTGCAACCAAGAACTGCTGTGCTGCAGAAATCACCACTGCCAATCACATTAGTTAACTCAGCCAAATGGTCCTAATCACCCACATGTGTGTGTGTGTGTGTGTGTGTGTGTGTGTGTGTGTGTGTGTGTGTGTGTGTGTGTCTGTGTGACTGCATGTGTGCATGTAGACAGAGGTATGAGTGGTGTAAAGTGAGTGTGTGTGTGTGTGTGTGTGTGTGTGTGTGTGTGTGTGTGTGTGTGTGTGTGTGTGTGTGTGTGTGTGTGTGTAAGACTGTGTGAACGTGGTGTTGGGGAGAGGACGAGAAAATACTGCAATACTGGAGGTGGACACAAGACTCCAATTACTTGTATATATATATATATATATATAAAACCTTAAATCACTTCAGACGTTAATACAACAACATGGTTTGAATCATGAAAGACATATGGGGGATACTATACACCAGGAACCCTCATGAATAATAACCCTAATCTAATTTCAAAGCATGTAGAACACAGGTTTTAGAAGTTTGTAAATAATATTAAAGAGTACAACAAACTCAAAAACCTTGCTCAGAATGGTTTGCTAGCTACTACATCAGGTCATATGACTTTCTAATTGAATTTAGTACCCTTCCCCTAACCCACTGCCAACCCAACTTTGCTAATTCCACCTCTAATCCACCTTAGTAAATACCTCCATTCTACCTTTGAATCACAACATCCAAATAAATACACAAAGTTTTGGACAAAATCCCCACTGACACACCTCCTGGAAATGATGGCCTCCTACCCTAGTTTATCCTTTTATGTAAAGACTGCATCATACCATCACTACAACATGTATACAATCTCTGGTTAACTCAAAACTGCTTACTCTCTTAGTGGAAACAAGCCATAGTGAGACCAATACCAAAAACACCAAAACCCAAAGACAGTAAAGTCTTCTGACTCATATCAACAAAAAATAGATAACAATTGTCTCTGCACATCTTACTGAGGACATCAAAAACATATCATCCTTATGTCCCACCAGTATGGATTTTGGACAGGATGCAGGACCATTACAGCCCAATCATGACAGCCTTATACACACTTAGTGATGACATCCTTTAAGCCATGAATAAAGCTAAACTCTCAGGTGTTAATTTTATCACCCTCACTAAGAACTTCAACGCAGTGGACCACAACAAACTTCTGAATGCTCTGCTCACCACAGGTATTCATCCTGATGCTTTTCCCTGGTTCAAAAGTTTCCTCACAAGCAGGCAGTTTGAAGTGCAAATTTGTAAAAAATTAAACTCAACAACCTCATTCACTAAAGAAGTAACACAAGGCTCCGTCCTTTTCCCGCTATTCTTCTTTTTCATAAACAGACTGTCAGCCTACCTTGCCGAAACACTTATTATCCTATATGTTGATTGTTATCTAGCAAGTCCATCCTTCACAAGACACCATTAAATGAAAACTTAAAAAAGACCTGGCCTTCCTCTCCAACTGGCTTGGAAATAATCTCATTTTTAACACTCTGAAATCCAAACACATGATTATTAACACCAAACCTAAACTCTCCACCATTTCTCCAAACTGGACCATAATATACAACTAACAAGAAATCACTGGAACAATTTTCTTTATGTATGTAGGCCTTTAGTTAGATCAGTCCCTAAACTTCCAAAAACATATCAATACCACCAAGTCAAAACTTAACTCATGCTTATTCTGTGCAAAAAGAACTATGTCGACCTTCTCTCCTCAGAGGTCAGAAATGCCATAAAGGAGCCATTTTAACTCATATAAAATAAACTCATATATATTATATAAACAGAGTAGGTCACACACAAAAAGATTTGTTAAGCTTTCACTTACAGTGCTTTGTAATTAAGCAGGTCACCATATTGGTCAGTCATAGGGCTCTTTGTTTGTACTTGAGTGGTTGCCTCCTTCCCCTGTAACTGCAGTAATTTGACTCTTACATCAGAGCTGTAATACTTACCTTATAGCTTTAGGACACCTAGGAAACCATGTAAACTGTAATAGCCCTGCTACGTTCGCCCTCGCTACGCTCGGGCTATCTTCGCTCCCCGCCCTGCCCCCAATTCCCTCCCGCCCCCAGTACCTCTAAATTTATAGTACTATAACCACTCCCCCACTTTCTAGATCCTATCTGCTTTCATCTGGGATAATTCCACCCACCCCTATTCTACTACCTACATTTAATAGCACCTATTAGCTTTCATCTGGTATTCTCCCATCCCCCCTTCCAGTACCTTTACCTCACCACTCTATCTTCTGGTGTTGCATCACCAGGTAAAACAGTTCCTTCACTCACTAGCTGAATCACATATAATGATATACTCCTCTTTACTACCCCTCTTGTTCACACCATACCTCATTACCTTGTATGAAAACCAGTTTCTTACGGGATTTCAGGTCCCAAAAGGCCATACTATCACCCCAGCTGTAAATCCTTCCACCTTCAACCATACTTACAGTACCAGATCCTATCCACCATCTTGTTCAGTCTATCAACATCTCAACCCCAGGCACATTAGCTCTAGATCCAAACACTACCACAAACTAATAAACAAATTCCTGAAGTTCATCACCAAGTATAGACTCAACCTAATACTTGGTGGTGATATTCACCCCAACCCTGGCCCACTCACTTCAGATACACATACCCCCTCTACTTGTAATCTAAGCTACAAACCTACAATTAATAGACCAACTAACTCTCTCCTAGTCTGTCATCTCAATATTAGAAGCATTAATAACAAGGTACATGAATTGCATGCACTTCTGGATGTCCACTCCCCTGAGATTCTCTGTTTATCTGAAACCTGGTTAAAACCTAACACTAAAGACAATGAAGTGTTACCACCTGGGTACAACATACACAGGCTGGATCGTGCTTCGAGGAAGGGGGGTGGGGTAGCTGTACTCTATAAATCTGAGTTGAATGTCACCATAGATGTAATACAACCTCCTCAGATTAATAACTGTGAGATTCTTGCCACCAAATTGCAACTTAATAAAAATAAATGCATTAATATCATCTGTATGTACATTCCCCCAGGTAACAATATATCTACATTTGAAGATATCCTGCACTGGTTATCATGTCACTACCCCCAAGAAACCCTACTACTTGGAGACTTTAACATAGACTGGGGCACCTGTTCCTTAGAATCCCCAACCACCCATATTAACCTGCATGCATTTACACAAATCATATCCACCCTTACCAGGATAGGTAAACCCAACCAAAAAGAAAGTATACTTGACTGGGAACTCATAAACAGTCACCCCCAACTGTACACCTCTGGTACCCTCCTTAATGGCCTAAGCGATCACCTTCTCACATATGTAATTAAGCACAAAACCATTAATTCCCAACAACCCTTACTCAGAAAGGTTAGAAACAATAAAAACTTTGACCCTGCCAAATTCCAACAAGAACTAAACTCATGTAATTGGTCTATTCTAAAACACCTCCCCTTAGAAGAAGCAGTAGCATACTTTAACAACAAATTCCTTGAGATCCTTGATTTGCATGCACCTGTTCATTCAAAGAGAACCAAGGCAAAAACTGCACCATGGCTTTCTATAGAGTCTAAACTCAAAATTACCCTTAGAAACAAAGCATGGGCTTTATGGCGTTCTTCTAAAGACCCTCAAGATCACATTAAATACAGGCAATCCAGGAACAAAACCAAAAATCAATTTTACAAGACAAAAACAATACTACTGTAATTTACAGACAGTAAATCAAAATAACCCTCAGAAGTTTTGGGCAGGTTTAAATAATCTACTACATCCTGGACAAACTTCAACCCCAATCCCTGCTGCTACTATTGATAAAACACCTGAAGATGTTTCTGATAGTTTTAACCAATTCTTTACTGAGACAATTCAAGCCCTAGTTAGCCAACTACCTCCTAGCTCCCCTGGTCCTGAAAGTAGCACCCCTAGAAACCTACTTGCGTTCAGCTTCCAACCAGTCACCACTTCACTTATCTGTACCTTGATCGAAAAATTAAAACCCACTACACTTTCTGCCGAGTACCTACAAAAATCAGCTGATGCTATTGCTTACCCCGTCTCAATTCTAATCAATCGAACCATATTAGAAGCTAAAATTCCCACCATCTGGAAAATATCCTATGTAATCCTACTTCACAAAGGAGGCAGCTCTACTGAATTCTCCAATTATAGGCCAATAGCTATACTCTCTCCACTTGCAAAGATTATGGAAAAATGTATTCATAGACAACTCATGCACCACCTAATCCAAAATTGCCTTATGGCAGACACTCAGCATGGCTTCCGTCCTCATCACAGCACTACTTCAGCCCTCCTAGCCTTTACTAACACCATAAATCACAATCGCAACAATAATTATATATCCTCAGCCCTCTTTTTGGATCTTTCCAAGGCATTCGATATGGTTGATCACCAACTTTTAATCCACACCCTGCAAACATTCTGTCTAGATACTGGAGCCCTCCAATGGTTTCAATCCTACCTGAATGGTCGACAGCAGGCTGTCCTCTGGCAGAACAAACTCTCTAACCTTCTACCTAACACCCTCGGTGTACCACAAGGCTCTATACTAGGGCCCTTGCTGTTCTCCATCTTCATTAACAACCTTTATACTGTCATCCCAAAAGTCAGCTGTATTCAATATGCTGATGACTCTACTCTGATTTGCTCAGCCACATCTCCAGTAGAGTTATGGTCAGCTACCCAGACCACCTTTAATACAATAGAGAACTGGCTTTCTGAACATCGTCTGATCCTAAATCCCAAAAAAACTAAAATGCTGTTATTTTCACCAACACGTAGGTCTACCGCTTTCACCTTTACCATAAAATCAAATGATGGCACAATAATCTCCCCTGACCCATCTACAAAACTATTAGGTGTCATCATAGACAATAATCTCAATTTTGACCTACATGTTAACCAAACTATCAAAACCATCAATAAAAAACTAGGGTCACTTTACAGAATAAAAGCCTTCCTAACCCCTCCAGCTAAAATTGCCATAGCTCGCTCTCACCTTCTTTCAACCCTTCTGTATGCATCCCTCTACTCTCGAATTTGAACAAGACTGTCCTTAACAAACTCTCAATTTGCTACAACCACACTGCCAGGTTTGCCACTGGGCTGCCTTTTAGGACACATCATTGCATCAATCTAAATCAGCTTGGTTGGCTTGAACTACCCAGCCTAATCCAGTATAACCAACTGATTATGGCCTATAAAATCCTCTATAATCCGGACAATACTCCTGCACTTAAAAATATTATCACCCCTATAACAATCCTAGACCGCTTGATCCTCTAACAAACTACTAATTCAGACTAGCAAAATTAATAACACAGCCGGTGATTCTCTCTTTGCAAACTCTGTAAGTAGATCCTGGAACTCTCTTCCAGCTGATATTACCTTACTTTCCACCTTAGGTCAATTTAAAACTAGACTCAAACAACATTTGTCACTTAACTGGCTATGTCAATGTATCAAGCCTGGCTAACTCGAATGTGTAAAAATCTGTTAACCAGTTTACTGTGTAATTTAATTTAATCCTGACTTGTGCTCAGTACTAACTGTAACCTGTGGAACTTGTTTAACTTGCTTACTTATGTAATCTCTGTAAATAGTCTGTTTGTAATATGTAATGCTGGTATTATGTAATGCTGTATCTGCTTACCCTTGGAGCTTTTCTCCCCAGGCCTCCACTGAAAATGGACATGCATCCAGTCGGACTATCCCAGTCAACAAATGTAAAATAAATAAATAAATAAAATAAAATATTACAGTGTCCCTTGTCATTGCAAATGTACTAAAGAAAAAAAAAACTATCATCTCTAAAAAACACTCTCCCAGGCTGACGCTGAAAATGGTCCATGGGATCAGTTCTCTGCCACCTTTACCAAAGATTAACTAATATAAATAAGCTGACCTGGTAAAGCTTAAGCAATTAGTTCTCTTCAACCTAATCAAAATTCTTTACTGAAATACATTGTATTTATTTAAGAATGATAGTGACACAGAAGTTTAAAATGTCTGAGATTATCTTTTGAAGAAATGAGTCTGAAAAATTCTTCTGTCCTTACTTCAATGTCTTTAAACTGAGGTATGGTATTATCTTTTACACAGTATGATTTTTGCGCTAGACAGTGTTCATATCTACTATCATCATGCAATTGCACAGCAGAATGCAGTTGTTTTGCGACCCAGGAAATGCATAAAACTCATCCAAGGCAGATATTATTTATCCAACAGTCACTAAAATAAAACAAATTCCATAAATTAAACCAGCATATGGTTTCTAGCATAAATACAAGGCAAATATAAATTAAAGCACCCTACATGCATAGCTTTAATTCCAATACATATATTGTGTATTTTGTTTTACACAAGTTATTAAACCAAATCAAAGTTCCATGTGCACCATAACAACAGACATATCTGTCAAGAGACTATTAATACATTCAGCAGTCAACAAAAAATAAATGTATACATATATGTCTGACAAAATCTACTGGACACCAAATTATTCTTGAACTTCAAGGCAAACAAGTACATGTTCCAAAATGTTACACAGGTATGAAGTTTCATAACAAACAGCAGGGCTTATTTCCATGTGGTGATACAGAAATGTGGAATGCATGAAAGTACCAAAGGCAGAGTGTAAAATTACAAACATGACAGTACTTTTCAAAAGCCCAAGTAATACTAGCGACTATGTATACCACTGCACTCAGTTGCATGCAGTACTGGAGCTAATGTTAATTAATGCAACCTAAGATTTTTTGTGTGTGTACAAATGAACAAACAAACATATTCTCTCAAACAAGAATCACGTTCTTTTATTTCCTTGAGGTATACTGTCAGTATGTATTTAAAGGCAAATGAAAGTCAATGTGATAATCTTAACATGAGCAGAGCTTCAGGTAAATCATAATTTGCATAATCATTATAATGTATTTACATACAGCCACGCATCATGTACAGCTTGTCCAGCAACTGAATTTATTTTTAGAAATGAAGTTAGCCAGTAAGTATTATACATAAGCACTGTGTGGATATTTCAATGATTATTTCATCTGTGACCTACACCAAATTTATTATTTTGCATATGGTCTCATGCTGTAGAAGGGAATCTTGGTATAAGTCCTTGGAAATATGTGATCCATCAATTTATGATTCGCTTGAATCTTGGGACCACAAAGAAAATGCAGTTGGGAGGTTTCAAGTAAACAGTAATACAGTGCTTTGCTGTAGGATATGTAAAACATAGAAAATACCAACAAATTATTTCATATTTCTTGTTCAACATTGTTTTTTTTTTTTTCCAAACATCTTTACTAAATTATCAATGGTGACGTAGACAAACTTATATTCATATAAAAGTAATCAAACTATAGTAACATGAGAGCATAATTTTATGTACAAAATGAGACATAAATGATTTAATACAAAAACAGTATATACATAAAAATAAAACAAAAATGCAAGAACAAAGGATTGTAAGAATAACTATCTAGCTTTATGATTTTGGACAGAGTCTATTCCTTCATTAGCATTCAAAACCAATGATACCATTGCTTAATTCATGAATGAAACTTCTATTAAAACTGTTAAAATTACACATTTTACAGTTTTTAAAACCCTTTTTGTCAAACAGGGCTATAATGTAGCATTGGCAATCAAGCCTTTATTCTTAATGATGTCTGAACATAATTACCATTCTAATTCAGCTACTGATAAAATGTTTTTATAGTCCGTTCCCCTTTTGTTATATTTTATTACCTGTAATGCTTGAAACTTAAACCTCATAAACTACAATTTTGCTATTTCTAAACAATGCATTCATCTTTATGCCTATTCAAAGGTCTGATAAAGGAGGTATTTTAATTATTTTAATAGAAGTTTTATTTGTAAATTAAATGATGATGTCATTGGCAACATGATTTTAATTGTTTTATACTGAATGTGTTTAGTGAACTACTCTTAATGCCTGATGAAAGACATTTTACTGGGTCTGAAAATAAGAACTAGTTACTGTTACAATCCTTTGTCCATTTTTTATTTTGTTTTATTTTCTATGTGTTTAGTTATTAGCATGTTTATGAGTTTAGTTATGAGCAAGGTTTTACTAGCTTTTGGAAGTATGTTTTTGTTTAGGACAGTAAACATATAACATACATGCATACATGCATACTTTTCTGTATTTAAATATCCACAAAATGCATACATTATGAATAATGTGCATATCAGCTTGTACTGCAGGAAACAATACTTAGAAAAGCACTTATCAGTCTGGCATTCAATTTCTCATATACTGCCAGTATTCCATCTACAGACAGGGCATCTTCCCCATATATGCTGAAGAGCTATAATGTGCATGTTTTTATGGAGTGATGTGCAGTTATAAAATAACCTCATCAAATGTACTCTGCTTTGTATAACAGATACAGAATCACAGCCTGTTATGAATGGTTTAAAAGTTTCATTTCCTGCATCTGGGTTTTGATTATTTCTTGCTTTAGGCATAGTATTTATGTCAGATTGTTCAAATTTGTATTTAATAAAACTTTTTTTAAAGAACAACAAAAGACATTTAAGTGACTTTTATATCAATAACTGCAGATGCTATCAAGAAACCATATGAATATGTAAAGCATGCTTTTAGATCTCAGTATATATCGGCCAAGATGTTCATTTTTATTGCAATATATTTTTGTATATATGGCTTTCAACTGCATTGTTTGCCGCATTTTTTCTTTATTCATATTTTTATTCTGTTAGAGACATAAATTATGCATGGAGTTTGAGGTTAAGTAATGTTCCATAATTTTGCAAAATATCGTGTGCTCTTTTTGTTAGCATTCATGTCATTTTAAGTCTATAACAAAACCATCTGTGTTTTCAGTCATATTGTTACTAAATGTTCCTGCTTCTGAGATACATTTTTAGACGTGAATGCACAAAGTGTAATTAAAAATCTTAAAAATCAGCAATGTTACCACTGGTTCTTTCCCTTATCACTAGAGCTATTCAGCTGTTATAAATAATTTGTAGCTGAAGGAAACTAAATATTTAATATGACCAATGAAATCAACAAGCAATAGCAGTGAAACTCTTGGGATCAATCTTTTACAATCTACATTTCACAGTTATTATTAGAAATGTTTCTCTTTATTAAATGGGAATGAATCAGACCCAGATTCTTTAAGATCTCTGAATACTGCTTTTCTTCTATGATCTAATTTGGATTAAAATGAGTAACTTTGTCTGATCTGCAGCTAACTCACTATTTGCTGCATTTAATATCTGGAAGGACAAAAAATGATCACTGCCTGATACAGAAAAACAAGATATAACTTATTCACAATCTGTACTTCACAGGAAATTGGTGAATATGTTTTGACGAAACATGGCAGTACATGGTGTGATATATTTATTATCATATGATAGTCCTACACAGGAGTTTCTAATTTCATATGATCTAGCTTTTGCACTTTAAGTTTTATTTTATTCTTCAGTTTTTGAGTAACTGTTAGTGACTTTTTTACTCTACCATGAGCAGTATTATAGTCATCAGAAACACACATCCTTGGTCCCACATATTGCAAAAACTAAGGTTAAGTGACTAAGCTTACTATATTGTCAGTATGTGAACAGAGTGATCTCTTTAATACTTTGTCTCTAAGCACACAGTCCATAACATCAGTCTTGACCTTCACTGATGTCTTTGGGTAAAGACTGTAAAATAGCTATAGAATAACTTAAAAAAAAGTAATTCAGCGTTAGAACAACAGTGCCCATGGCTGGCTTCATAAATCAGCTTTTTAAAATAAAACAAGAGTAAACAATCACGACATTTACTAAAGACATGTTATAACAAAAATAAAACTTTTTTTTTATCAAGGAGCAAATCGCTGTGAAGTGTCTATAGAATGTTATGTTATGAAGATCCTACACACATTGACATATCCCCCATCCTCCTCATTGCCATCCCCAAATGTACACATTACAACTATGTGCATATCCTTCCTGATCCCTTTCCTGCATCTGTCTGTTGACCCCATATAGTGCTATGCATTCCGTGTTATGTCCCCTTTACAAGCATTGCCAAGCCTTGCCTTATGAAAAGAGTCATCATGTCCGGTATGGCATTTCCTTCCCTAGGTGCCTAATGCTGACAGTGTGCCTCCTGTTACAGCTGGGCATGACTGAGTAATGGCACTGTGCTGTGCTGTGCTCACAGTTGTACTTATTCCACAGAACATGCAGCACTGCTACTGCCATCCACATCCACATAGTGCTGGTGGTACATTACTTGACAGGTTTCCCTCCTTCACTAGTTGTACCACCACGCCAACAGGCATACAAAGTAATGCTTTGTATTTCACATTTTTTGTTGGCAAGCATTCTTATGCTAAATGATGCCCACACTTTATATCATGCTAATAAGGGCTTCTTATTGAGGGGGTCATGCTAATGAGGCTGTTGATTTCTAATGTCTCTGAACTGCTGATGAAATGCAATATGCTATTCACATTGTTTAGTGCTAGCCATGGTCAGCACACTGATAAGCTACCATGTGGCCAATACGCTTATGCACACAGTACACCATTGCAGACATTTGGTAGCACCCTTTGAAGCACCATGTCTCATCACATGATACCCAAACATGTGCTCAGTGCATTGACAGCATTCCCTCATTACAAAGGTTTAGCAAATACCACACTTTCAAGCCATTGGTTACCTGGGAGGATGTATCTGTATTTGTCAAAAACACTATCACCTCACATCAAATTACACATAAACCTAACCTAGAATATCTGGAGACCAAACTCACCCTTAATAAATCCAACTATTAATTTATTTCTAGCAACAATCCCAACCAATACCCCCCCATATGTCATGGAAATTACATTAGCACCATTGTGAGGTTAATTATCTGTCCAAATACCTTCTTTCTAGGAGACTTCAATTATCCAAATATTGACTGGTATGGCACAATTAAACTTCTAACAACAGATATGTACAATGTTTTCTAGACTTTGAAAATAACAATACATTGGAGCAAATTGTAAAAATATTCTCTCTAGGCTCTAGAATTCCTGACCTGATCCATACCAACTTAGTCCCCACCTGTTCCCGAGGCTGACCCCACATCTTCTCAGCCTTGCTGAAGTCTGTGTACAAATCAATCATCTTATCTATTAAGCCAAGTGGTACCACCCAATCAGAAATCAGACCTTCTTTATGGATTTCTTGAGGATAAACCTACTTCAAGTAGTTTGTAGAATACCTAAGCAAACTTCCCCCAACATCCTTTGCAAATTGATCCATCATACAGGACTGCCACATTCACAACCAACATTTACTAGCTCATAAACAGCAACATAGAAAAGACAGTACTCTATCCATCTTAAATATAATGGTAACTTTAGGAATAAACCTCTCTGGTGGTCCTTCCATATTGATAAACTGTATAACCAAAGAAGGAAAATGGTGACTTGTAAGAAACCCACATTCCCTTACCTCGAGACCACAGTGAAACATGCCACCAAGGAACTTAAGAGCACTATTAGAAAATGTAAAGCACAGCACAATCTTAAGGTCACTAATGAAACCAAAGGAAAGTACAATCCTTCCTTCAGTAATATTAGAGAATTAAGGAACGCTATCCAACAATACATAATAATAGCATCACACTCTCTGAACCCAAGGATATAACCAACATATTAGCAAACAATTTATTCCTAACTTTACCTCACCTAACCACACTGCTGCCCCCAATATTCCTGAAAATTGTTTCCCCTGAAATCACATTGCAGCAAGTTTTAGAATCTCTGTCAAAGGCCAACAATGAACTTCCATGGAACCAGACATAAAATGCTTTCATTATTCTTTCATTCTCATATACTCTAACCACTGTCTCTCCATTTAAAATCATTTATCACATTTCTTACGGTCACTTTGCTAGCTCAAAACTGCCTAGAAGTATGGTAGAAAACAGCCATTTTTAATATAAAGAACACTGGATTCTTTCAGGTGCATCATTCCTTCACTTTCCATCAAATTAGCTTAGTGTAAGTTGTCTTTATTTCACAATTCATACTACAAAGAGTGTATATTCTTTGGCTTCACTCTTATTTTTATACCAAACCATATACTTAAGTAAATATTTCTTCAAGTTATCTTATCAGTTCCTAATATCAGAACAGCCATTAAGAAAAATCAGTTTAGTATGGCAAATCATCCTTATCATAAACAGGAATTTATTATTATTATCACTGTGTCAATCAGACTGCTCCTAAGTTTACCCTTTCAAGCTGTTGAAACTCCTATACCATGGCAAGAATGTGTGTGTGTGTGTGTGTGTGTGTGTGTGTGTGTGTGTGTGTGTGTGTGTGTGTGTGTGTGTGTGTGTGTGTGTGTGTGTGTGTGTGTGTGTGTGTGTGTGTGTGTGTGTGTGTGTGTGTGTGTGTGTGTGTGTGTGTGTATTAATTCACCCTACCTGCACATTCTGAGGCACAATCAGCATGTTACAATTTATCTTCTAAATTAAAAAGCATATTTAATAATACTGTTCCAAATGATGTCACATAAGCTGCTTATCTTCAAAGTATGCCTCATCTACACACATATCACTGTATATTTTCCTCTCCTACATTCCTTAGTGAAATCCCCAGCAAATCACCAAATATTAAGCACTTTGCAGTACACAACAAGAGGCAGTTAATTCAATGAGCTCTAAACCTTCAGCTTTATCCAATCATCCCATTCCTACTCTCATCACCAGGGTTGAGGGTCAACCAAGAGAGGCCATCATGTAGGCAGCCATCATGGATGGTTCAGGATTTTCTTGCTGATGTCCTATTTGTGTGTGCCCACCCAGTGACACCCTATTTGTGAGGCATGCAATAGATATCAGTGTTGAACCACCCCTCATTTCTGCAAACGGCTAGTATCAGCAAGAATGCTGCATCCACCTGTAGGAAGCACTATACAGTCATTTCCCCAGCCTCCACCAGGGAAATCAACTCATGCACACGTGTGTCCCTGAACATACCTATCCTTCTTGCCTGTGCAATCAAGTACCTGAGGCACTGCTTGAACTCAGGTTACCTGAATCATAACTAGAGCTTCATTCCTGTATGCCACTGGTACAAACCATATGCATTCAGAGGTTTTACTTTACATAACTAGTTAGAGTCTAGACCAGACCATTTTCTACTGGCTCAGGTAAATGTAAAACTCTGCTTGAAAAGCTTGATGAAATTCTTAAAAAAGCAAAACTTCTCTCCCATACTCTTTCCCATCCATCCATCACAGCCAAAGCAGGTATAGAGTCATCTGCATTAATATCAAAGCCAGAAATGCTGATGCATGTATCGCTCTTAGTCTCTTATAGATCCCATTTGGCTTTTTCCCACAATGCAGTCATCCAGCCAGATCTGACTTTCTTCATTCAGACTGCTGCAAGATATCCACAGCTTGACCACAGTATGTTCTATTGAGTCACATTCTCACTACATTCGCCATCTGCTCTAATACTGTCTCTAATTTCTTGTAGCTAGCTGATAGCATCCTTGTAAAATCTACATGAGTACTGCAGCCCCTGTTTCAGCCAGCCCTTGATAGTCACATCAGCTACGAGGCATTCTTTTTGGAATGCTGCATGGGATACAGTACACACACACAACTCTGATGTGCATCTTTTACCACCGATACTAACCTACTTTCTTGCTCTTCACACACTACCACTGCCTTAGCATTTTAAGTGCTGAATTTCATGGCAGTCCATCTTATAGCTGATACATCTGTTCTTTTTATCTCAATGTCCACCAGTGCTTCACAATATTAAACTTACCTCTCACAAAAGATCACATTACAAAAAAGCCTTTTCTGATTAGCACATTAAGTTCTGCCCTCTCACTCTCAGTTACCTGTAAACTCCACTTTAGTTTGAAGCCCAGCTCATTGGGTTTGGGGGATAAAGCCCTGGCTACAACATAAGCAGCCTACATTTGATTAATAGCTCAGATGCTGGAAAAGCCAGAGAGATAGATGGGAATGAGCAGATGACACCAGTCATGGGGTGAGAGGTGGCTTTGGTCAGCTAATCACCACCATGCGATAAGACTCTTCAATGTCACCAAAAACAGTGAAGACTGGGGAAGTGATTTTGGTGCTGCCAAGCAAAAGAAAACCATAGCTTTTCTCTATGCTTCAAATCACCTGACCTCAGAGTAGTATAAAGTACTACCTGTGACAAAGCATCATCTGACACAATGAAGCAATGACATCCAAAACTTCACTAAAAAACATGTGACACTTAAATGTTACATGGCAAGTGATAGTGTTCTCTACATAAAACACACAGTTAATGTCAAGCAGCATATTTATTTTTATACTCTGGTTGTAGAATTTGATGGACAATACAGACATCTATCCCCAAGTTTGGAAATGGTATATAAACACACATATTCTCCCATTACTTTTATTATCACTGCTAGGTCAACTGCCTTTCTATAAAATTAGAACTTTTGCTGTACAACTTTTTATTTAATTTTTTTAGCACAAGGCACCAGAACCTTCATTCTACAAGTGCTTTGCTTTCACACTGAAAGCTTGTATTCCATTGGCACGCAAAGATCAGAATTTATGCATTCAAAAGTCCGATGATTATATTTAGTGTGGAGATCGGTACACAATATGGAAAGAAGTGAAAGCGTGATCAGTTGTAGGCTGCTGAGTTTATTTTATTATTTTTTTAAGCCTATAAAATGATGATCACAGAAAGGGCAAGATAAATAAGGAAGACCTTAATATGTGTACCACTGACATGCTACCAAATGCCAGCAGCAACCAGCTCACCAGTCCACAGGATATCAAATGCAGACGGAAGGGGTACTTTCAGCAGCCTTTGAATGAAGACAACCCCACAGAAGCTGTACTTTCCCAAACACAGCCTACCATGAGATAAGAGCTGGAACCCACCATAGAAGAAAGAAGCAAGTATAGCAGTAAGGAAATTAAGTCAGTGAAAGCAGCAGGATCAGATGAAGTCACAACAGAAATGATCAACATGTTGGGTGAGATAGGGGATAAATAACTTCCAAGAGTACTCATAACAGTATGGAGAGAAAGACATATCCCAAATGAATGGAGATTAAGCATGCTAGCACCAGTGTACAAAAACAAAGAGGACGGTCACAAATGTTGGCAATACAGAGATATCAACAGGATGCAGCACAACCAAACCAATGTTTGCAGTGAAACAGATAGTTCAGAAGAAGTTAGAGATGAGTCTAGCTGGGCATTCCCAGACTTTAAGAAAGCATATGACATGGGTTCAAGAAAACTGATTTGGGCAGTCCTGCAATGGGCTAAAGTCCCAAAAACACTGTTACAATTAGTACAGGCTATATACAAAGACCCAAAGACACAGATATGAACAGTGTTTGTACTCACATACAGGTTCCCACTGGGCATGGGTATGCATTAGAGAGCAGCTCTGAGCCTGCTGCAGTTCATACTGGTGATGGACTACATTAGCAAACAGGCTGTAGAGTACAGATCAACAAAGTTGCTGTGTGCAGATGATGTGGCAGTACAGGTAAACTTGGAACAACAACTTCAGCAAAGGCTGGGGGAATAGAATGCACAACTGAAGTCACATGGGAGGGAAATAGTGGAACCAGTTAACAGCTTCAGTTATGTGGGAGAGTGGTTAAGAAGAAGGGAAGTCTGAATGAGGAGGTCAAAGTTAGAAACAGAGGGGCTGCGGCCAACTTACACATTGTGTCAGGAGTAGTGTGTGACAGAAGAATGTCAAAGAAGCTGAAAAGTAAACAGTACAAAACAGCAGTATGAACAGTTCTACTGAATGGTACAGAAACTTGGGCAATAAAGGCAGAACAGTTGAAGAAGCCAGAGGTGATGGAGATGAAGTGACTGATAAGGGTGGTAGGATGCACACTGTGGGACAAAGGAAAAATTAAGTCATCAGAGCAGAAGCCAAACTAGCTTCAAATGCAGTGATTTGGAAATATGAAGGAAAACTGAAGATTATAGGTTCATAGGTTCGTACTAGACTATCTGCCCTAGGGCATTTATAAGCCTAGCCAGAGTGTGTGTGGCTTTCACCACCCCTTAGGATGAGAATACTACACCCATTTAGGGTTTAGTTTACTGTGCCTCTGTCTAGTAGTGACACAGAGATGACCCCTGGGGTAAACCTACGATCTCCCATCCACTCGTCAAGATTTCTCTTGAAGAGAGTTAGTGAGGGGCTCTGCCTAACATGGACTGGGATTCTGTTCCAGAGTGTAGGGAGCCTCTGGGTTATGAATTTGTCCCTCCAGCACGTCCTATTTATTTCTGTGTTGAGGTTCAAATCTCTTGCTCTCGTGGCTCTGATGGATTTGGATTTTCTGAGGTGGAGCATGTCCATTAATTCCGGATTGGACATGGCCTTGTACGTCAGGCATAGATCACCTCTGAGTAGGCGGTATGTGACTGAATAGAGCTGGAGTTTCTTCAGCCGGGCAGCATATAACATATGTTTGAGACCCTTTATCCTCTTGGTGAGGAAATTTTGGGGTCTTTCCAACTGCTGCACGTGTCGGGTAAGATACATCCCAAATGGGGCATTGTACTCAATCATGGGCCTGATAAGAGAAGAGTACAGGGGCACAATGACCTCTCTTGATCTAGATATGAATCCCTTCATGATAAGGTGGGCAATATAGAAGGTCTTCCTATCCACTTTGGCAATGTGAGTGTCAAATGAGAGGTTACTGTCAACTTGTGTCCCTAGGTCCCTGATTACCTCTTCCGTACTTAATGGATTACCACCTATGTGGTAATTTGTGGGCACCTTGTTTTTCCCAAAGGGTATGACTATACATTTTTTGGCGTTCAGCTTAAGGCCATGGCTTTGGCACCAATTATCCATTTCTATGAGGCCTCTCTGAAGGATGCTTGTGTCCGCTGGAGTATCAATTATGGCGCCCAGTTAGCAGTCATCTGCGAACTTTGTCAGCCACAATCTTCCTATGTTTGCCTGCACCTCGGAAAAATAAATGCCGAACAAGAGGGGTCCCAGGACTGAGCCCTGTGGGACACCGCTTGTGACCAGCTTAGAATCTGACATGGCTCCAGCAACTCTGACCCTGTGGGTTCTGTCCTTGAGCCAGTTTGCAACCCCATCTTGTGACATATGGGTTTACATTTAAGCTGGTGAGTTTGTCTATGATGCCCGAGTGGGGTATTGTGTCGAAGGCTTTTGCAAGGTCAAGATAGGTTGTGTGAACTGCCTTATCCTCATCAATGGCCTTAGTGACTGTTTCAAAAACGTCGACCAAGTTCAAAAGGCAGGATCTGCCCTTGACAAAGCCAAACTGGGTAGGATCCAATGTCTGTAGGTCCCAAATGTCTTTGTTTATGAGTTTCATAATGATCCTTTCCATAGCTTTGCTGACCAGGCTCGTCAAGCTTATGGGGCAGTAATTTCCAGGGTCCATAGAAGCACCGCCTTTGTGGAGTGGGACCACTGTTGCCATACGCCACTCTTTGGGTACGTATCCTGTAGTAAGGCTAAGATTAAACAGCAGCCTTATGTGTGGGTTTAGTTCCTCTTGGAGTTCGTGTAGCACACAGCCCGGGACACCGTCCGGTCCCATTGATGCTGTGTTTTTAGCTTTAGAGAGGGCGGCTCTCACCTGGGCATCTGAGATGTTAGGGAGGCTACACTCTGCTGGGATAGATATTTCTCCTTTTGGGGGGGAGGAGAAATTTGCACTGAACCTGTCTGCCAGAATGTTGGCAATGTCTGTGGGTTCAGTGTATTTTGTGCCATTTTGGACTAACTCTGAGCATATCTGGGAGTTTCCACCCAGGTTTCTAACATAGCTAAAGAAGGCCTTGTGATTGTCTTTTGTGTCTTTTGCGATTTTTCTCTCAAAGTTGGCCTTGGATGATTTTATGAATGATCGTAGTTTTTTGCTAGTACTGATCAGAGATGCCTTCCCTTTCAGGGATTTTGCTCTGTCATGTAGTAGCTTCCTCCTCCTGTTGTAAAGTTTGTTAATGGCTGGGGTCCACTAGACCAGGCGCCTGCCTTTGGGGGAATGGGTCTTAGTTTTATTTGGGATTGCATGATCCATGCATTCTTGAAGGTGCCCGTAGAAGGCATTTATAAAGGATTCAGCAGTGTGGGTTGTGGTTTCCACTGGCCCAGGGGCCTTGAAGGATACCACTTCAGTCTTAAGAAGTGTGAAGTTGGCTTTTGAGAAGTTCTTCACTGTGGTCTTTTGTGCAGGGGGTGGGGGCAGGATGTGGATTTCCAGTGAGATTAATTTATGGTCTGATCTCACCAATGAGGGGTATACTTCAGGTGTGGAGCATTTTGTCCCCATGTTTGTGATGATCAGGTCTAGTATATTATCTCCTCTTGTGGGAATGGTGACTAGTTGTTCCATCGCATTTGAGTTTATGAATTCTAGGAACCTTTGGGCTAGGGTGTTGGGGCTTGAGTAATGTTCCCAGTCTATGTTTGGATAGTTGAAGTCTCCCAATATGATGGTATTTGGAGAAACATTCATACTCTCCAGTGTCTTCAGGAAGGTTGTGTGGGGTTCCTGAGTTTGAGAGGGTGGTCTGTAGCATGCTACAAACTGTAGGGCAGTTTTGCCTATGGTTAGTTGCACCTGGATGGTCTCCAATGCTTCGTGCGTTGCCACTAACCTGGAGGTGTGGGTATCTTTGATGAATATGGATACTCCCCCTCCTTTTGTGTTTCGGTCCAAGTTTTGGGGCCGGAAAGCATGATATGAGGTAAAACCTGGCAGTGCTGGGGTGCTCTCAGGAGCCTTGAACCAGGTTTCAGTCACTGCACAGACAACGATGTTCTCCATACTGAGGAGGGCTTCGACAGCGTGCATCTTGAGGTTTAGACTTCTGGCATTGATCAGCATTACCCTTAGTTTTTTTCCACTTGTGTTTTCTAGGGAGGTAGGTTTGTCATTTGAGCCTTGCCTAAAAAAGGCACTATGGGGGTGGCAAGAGCCTTGGCCAATATCCGGAAGCCCAGGGGTGACAGGTGCAAGCCATCCGTTGCGAAGCAGCGTGGCTTGTCAAGCATGTCATCCCAAGTAGACAGACATTGGATCCCCTTAGAATGACACCAGTAATTAAGCCAATTGTTAAAACTGATCATTTTGTCTTTGTACTATGGCATCATTCTTGGTGAGGGTAAGATGCTGCTCAGGGTCAGGGTCATACCGGCCTGGGCTACATAATCAGAGAGCTCTTCTATGTCTCTTTTCATGTAGTCCAGGGAGGTACGTCTCACGTCCTTCACACCGGCATGGACAATGACTGAGTCATATTAGTACTTGCTGTGGAGTGACCTGAGTGCTTGTGTTATGTGGCGGATTCTAGCGCCCGACAGGCAGCTTACTGTAACCTTTTCCTTGTTCAGTCTGGTGAGTGGGACGTCAGTGTGTCTGACTATGGAGTCACCTATTACAAGTGTGTCTGGCATGTTGTTTGGCCTTAAGGGCTGTGACTGTTTAGCACACTGACTTTGTGAACTATGTGTTGCATGTCCTATGTCTTGAGGTAGTGGTCGCTTGGGTGTCTGCTTTGGAGGCCTCTGTTGTTTTGGTAGATTTTTAATCAGAGCCTCAGAGTATGTTTTTGTGTGTTTATGTGTTTGGTTTGTAGTTGTGATAGGTCTATGTGAGACTGGGTTTGTGGTGTGCGTGGTTACTTTCTCCTCCTGACTGGTTTTGCCAGTACTGAGTTGAGAGAGCTCAGCCTCCAGTTTGGCTATATAGTTGCATCTCTCACATATATTTGTATTTGTTGGGAGGAGGAGAGGGTTGTCTGTGTACATGAGGCAATTGTAACATTGCCTCAAGATTCCCAGATTCACCAGCTGAACAAAAGAGGACGCCAGCAACTGACCCTTTGACATACTAGAATAGTGTAAAAGATTGCTGTGTAACTGAGTCAGAAAGGACCTATAGGGAAATAGGTACTCAAGGGGTTTTAGGTGAATGAAGTACTTTCTTTTTGTTTAAGAGTGCTTTACCTGTATAAAAACGCTTTAGGAGCAAGTGCTGGGCTTTTCAGATAGAGAATACGCTGTTTAGACTACAAGTAGAGCAGTTCTAAGGGAAAAATTGAAGAGCAGAATTTACGGAGCCAGAAATAGTTTAAACTTGATTAACCGGCGCTGCCCGATGCTGCTCTATGAGCAACTTCGCACAAAATCACGCAAAAGCGTGCAAAAACGGGCTTTATAGCAGGGAGTTGAAAAGAGCCAGGAATTGACCCAAAATGGCCAATAAACTACAAGTTGCTGGGCTGGAACCACTCCTCTAGGGACAAATAGGTTGCTCAGTGCTCCCCACTCCCACTGGTGAACAAAGAAGCTTCCTTTTATCCAAATAAGGATATGGATAGCAGAAGAACTATGACAAAAGCCCAGAGATCAGCAAAATCTGAAGACTGGACTATTCAAGTTCAGTAAGGTGGGAAAACAAGGATATTTTTTTTGTTTTTTTTCTTTTTTTACAGAGACAGAAGAAAACGATACAGTAGCAAACAGTAAATGCTATAAAACGGCTAGCTCACTTAAGTGTGTTAGCCTAACAGTTAAATTAAACAAAAAATAACTTTTTAAAGTGCAAAGAGTTTAGAATCAACACAGGTACAGTATAAACAATACGCAGAGCTGTTTTTTAGGCGAAATGCAGTCAAGATACAGTAATTAAAACGAAAGCCAGAAAAAAGACTTAAAAACCAAGGAAAGTCACTCTTTCACTCTCTGCTGCTTGTAGAACTCTGCAGGACACCACAAGGAGCTGTGCTGAGTCGTAAACAAGAGCAAAAGCGCGCAAAAATGGGCTTTATAGCAGGGGGTTGAAAAGAGACAGGAATTGACCCAAAATGGCCAATAAACTACAAGTTGCTGGGCTGGAGCCACTCCTCTAGGGACAAATAGGTCGCTCAGTGCTCCCCACTCCCACTGGTGAACAAAGAAGCTTCCTCTTATCCAAATAAGGATATGGATAGCACAGGAACTATGACAAAAGCCCAGAGATCAGCAAAGTCTGAAGACTGGACTATTCTAATTCAGTAAGGTGGGAAAACAAGGATATTTTTTTGTTTTTTTTCTTTTTTTACAGAGACAGAAGAAAAAGATACAGTAGCAAACAGTAAATGCTATAAAATGGCTAACACACTTGAGTGTGTTAGACTAACAGTTAAATTAAACAAAAAATAACTTTTTAAAGTGCAAACAGTTTAGAATCAACATAGGTACAGTATAAACAATATGCAGAGCTGTTTTTAAGGCGAAATGCAGTCGAGCTACAGTAATTAAAACGAAAGCCAGTAAAAATACTTAAAAATCAAGGAAAGTTACTTTTTCACTCTCTGCTGCTTGTAGACCTCTGCAGGACACCACGAGGAGCTGTGCTGAGTCATATACAAGCGCAAAAGCGCTCAAAAACGGGCTTTATAGCAGGAGGTTGAAAAGAGCCAGGAATTGACCTAAAATGGCCAATAAACTACAAGTTGCTGGGCTGGAACCACTCCTCTAGGGACAAATAGGTCACTCAGTGCTCCCCACTCCCACTGGTGAACAAAGAAGCTTCCTCTTATCCAAATAAGGATATGGATAGCACAGGAACTATGACAAAAGCCCAGAGATCAGCAAAATCTGAAGACTCGCCTATTCTAGTTCAGTAAGGTGGGAAACAAGGAATTTTTTTGTTTTTTTTCTTTTTTTACAGAGACAGAAGAAAAAGATACAGTAGCAAACAGTAAATGCTATAAAACGGCTAGCACACTTGAGTGTGTTATCCTAACAGTTAAATTAAACAAAAAATAACTTTTTAAAGTGCAAACAGTTTAGAATCAACACAGGTACAGTATAAAAAATATGCAGAGCTGTTTTTTAGGCGAAATGCAGTCGAGATACAGTAATTAAAACGAAAGCCAGAAAAAATACTTAAAAATCAGGGAAAGTCACTCTTTCACTCTCTGCTGCTTGTAGAACTCTGCAGGACAACACGAGGAGCTGTGCTGAGTCATATACAAGCGCAAAAGCGTGGAAAAACGGGCTTTATAGCAGGAGGTTGAAAAGAGCCAGGAATTGACCCAAAATGGCCAATAAACTACAAGTTGCTGGGCTGGAACCACTCCTCTAGGGACAAATAGGTTGCTCAGTGCTCCCCACTCCCACTGGTAAACAAAGAGGCTACCTCTTATCCAAATAAGTATATGGATAGCACAGGAATTATGAAAAAAGCCCAGAGATCAGCAAAATCTGGACTATTCTAGTTCAGTAAGGCGGGAAAAAAAGGATTTTTTTTATTTTTTTTATTTTTTTACAGAGACAGAAGAAAAAGATAAAGTAGCAATCAGTAAATGCTACAAAACGGCTAGCGCACTTGAGTGTGTTAGCCTAACAGTTAAATTAAACAAAAAATAACCTTTTAAAGTGCAAACAGTTTAGAATCAACACAGGTACAGTATAAACAATATGCAGAGCTGTTTTTTAGGCGAAATGCAGTCGAGATACAGTAATTAAAACTTAAGTCATAAAAAATACTTAAAAATCAAGGAAAGTCACTCTTTCACTCTCTGCTGCTTGTAGAACTCTGCAGGACACCACGAGGAGCTGTGCTGGTCGTATACAAGCGCAAAAGCGCGCAAAAACGGGCTTTATAGCAGGGGGTTGAAAAGAGCCAGGAATTGACCCAAAATGGTCAATAAACTACAAGTTGCTGGGCTGGAGCCACTCCTCTATGGACAAACAGGTCGCTCAATGCTCCCCACTCCCACTGGTGAACAAAGAAGCTTCCTCTTATCCAAATAAGGATATGGATAGCACAGGAACTATGACAAAAGCCCAGAGATCAGCAAAATCTGAAGACTGGACTATTCTAGTTCAGTAAGGCAGGAAAACAAGGATATTTTTTTGTTTTTTTTTTTTTACAGAGACAGAAGAAAAAGATACAGTAGCAAACAGTAAATGCTATAAAATGGCTAGCACACTTGAGTGTGTTAGCCTAACAGTTAAATTAAACAAAAAATAACTTTTTAAAGTGCAAACAGTTTAGAATCAACACAGGTACAGTATAAACAATATGCAGAGCTGTTTTTTAGGCGAAATGCAGTCGAGATACAGTAAATAAAACGAAAGCCAGAAAAAATACTTAAAAATCAAGGAAAGTCACTCTTTCACTCTCAGCTGCTTGTAGAACTCTGCAGGACACCACGAGGTGCTGTGCTGAGTCATATACAAGTGGAAAAACGCACAAGAACAGGTTTTATAGCAGGGGGTTGAAAAGAGCCAGGAATTGACCCAAAATGGCCAATAAACTACAAGTTGCTGGGCTGGAACCACTCCTCTAGGGACAAATAGGTTGTTCAGTGCTCCCTACTCCCACTGGTGAACAAAGAAGCTTCCTCTTATCCAAATAAGGATATGGATAGCACAGGAACTATGACAAAAGCCCAGAGATCAGCAAAATCTGAAGACTGGACTATTCTAGTTCAGTAAGGCGGGAAAACAAGGATATTTTTTTGTTTTTTTTCTTTTTTTACAGAGACAGAAGAAAAAGCTACAGTAACAAACAGTAAATGCTATAAAACGGCCAGCACACTTGAGTGTGTTAGCCTAACAGTTAAATTAAACAAAAATAAAGTGCAAACAGTTTAGAATCAACACAGGTACAGTATAAACAATATGCAGAGCTGTTTTTTAGGCGAAATGCAGTCAAGATACAGTAACTAAAACGAAAGCCAGAAACAATACTTAAAAATCAAGGAAAGTCACTCTTTCACTCTCTGCTGCTTGTAGAACTCTGCAGGACACCACGTGGAGCTGTGCTGAGTCATATACAAGCGCAAAAGCGGGCAAAAACGGGCTTTATAGTAGGGGATTGAAAAGAGCCAGGAATTGACCCAAAATGGCCAATAAACTACAAGTTGCTGGGCTGGAACCACTCCTCTAGGGACAAATAGGTCACTCAGTGCTCCCCACTCCCACTGGTGAACAAAGAAGCTTCTTCTTATCCAAATAAGGATATGGATAGCACAGGAACTATGACAAAAGCCCAGAGACCAGCAAAATCTGAAGACTGGACTATTCTAGTTCAGTAAGGCAGGAAAACAAGGATATTTTTTGTTTTTTTTTTTTTTTACAGAGACAGAAGAAAAAGATACAGTAGCAAACAGTAAATGCTATAAAACGGCCAGCGCACTTGAGTGTGTTAGCCTAACAGTTAAATTAAACAAAAAATAACTTTTTAAAGTGCAAACAGTTTAGAATCAACACAGGTACAGTATAAACAATATGCAGAGCTGTTTTTTAGGCGAAATGCAGTCGAGATACAGTAATTAAAACTTAAGTCATAAAAAATACTTAAAAATCAAGGAAAGTCACTCTTTCACTCTCTGCTGCTTGTAGAACTCTGCAGGACACCACGAGGAGCTGTGCTGAGTCATATACAAGCGCAAAAGCGCGCAAAAACGGGCTTTATAGCAGGGGGTTGAAAAGAGCCAGGAATTGACCCAAAATGGCCAATAAACTACAAGTTGCTGGGCTGGAACCACTCCTCTAGGGACAAATAGGTCACTCAGTGCTCCCCACTCCCACTGGTGAACAAAGAAGCTTCCTCTTATCCAAATAAGGATATGGATAGCACAGGAACTATGACAAAGCCCAGAGATCAGCAAAATCTGAAGACTGGACTATTCTAGTTCAGTAAGGCAGGAAAACAAGGATATTCTTTTGTTTTTTTTTTTTTTACAGAGACAGAAGAAAAAGATACAGTAGCAAACAGTAAATGCTATAAAATGGCTAGCACACTTGAGTGTGTTAGCCTAACAGTTAAATTAAACAAAAAATAACTTTTTAAAGTGCAAACAGTTTAGAATCAACACAGGTACAGTATAAACAATATGCAGAGCTGTTTTTTAGGCGAAATGCAGTTGAGATACAGTAATTAAAACGAAAGCCAGAAAAAATACTTAAAAATCAAGGAAAGTCACTCTTTCACTCTCTGCTGCTTGTAGAACTCTGCAGGACACCACGAGGAGCTGTGCTGAGTCGTATACAAGTGGAAAAGCGCGCAAAAACAGGTTTTATACCAGGGGGTTGAAAAGAGCCAGGAATTGACCCAAAATGGCCAATAAACTACAAGTTGCTGGGCTGGAACCACTCCTCTAGGGACAAATAGGTTGCTCAGTGCTCCCCACTCCCACTGGTGAACAAAGAAGCTTCCTCTTATCCAAATAAGGATATGGATAGCACAGGAACTATGACAAAGCCCAGAGATCAGCAAAATCTGAAGACTGGACTATTCTAGTTCAGTAAGGCCGGAAAACAAGGATATTTTTTGTTTATTTTCTTTTTTTTTACAGAGACAATAGAAAAAGATACAGTAGCAAACAGTAAATGCTATAAAACGGCCAGCGCACTTGAGTGTATTAGCCTAACAGTTAAATTAAACAAAAAAAAACTTTTTAAAGTGCAAACAGTTTAGAATCAACACAGGTACAGTATAAACAATATGCAGAGCTGTTTTTTAGGCAAAATGCAGTCGAGATACAGTAATTCAAACGAAAGCCAGAAAAAATACTTAAAAATCAAGGAAAGTCACTCTTTCACTCTCTGCTGCTTGTAGAACTCTGCAGGACATCACTAGGAGCTGTGCTGAGTTGTATACAAGCGCAAAAGCACGCAAAAATGGGCTTTATAGCAGGGGGTTGAAAAGAGCCAGGAATTGACCCAAAATGGCCAATAAACTACAAGTTGCTGGGCTGGAACCACTCCTCTAGGGACAAATAGGTCACTCAGTGCTCCCCACTCCCACTGGTGAACAAAGAAGCTTCCTCTTATCCAAATAAGGATATGGATAGCACAGGAACTATGACAAAGCCCAGAGATCAGCAAAATCTGAAGACTGGACTATTCTAGTTCAGTAAGGCAGGAAAACAAGGATTTTTTGTTTTTTTTCTTTTTTTACAGAGACAGAAGAAAAAGATACAGTAGCAAACAGTAAATGCTATAAAACGGCTATTGCACTTCAGTGTGTTAGCCTAACAGTTAAATTAAACAAAAAATAACCTTTTAAAGTGCAAACAGTTTAGAATCAACACAGGTACAGTATAAACAATATGCAGAGCTGTTTTTTAGGCGAAATGCAGTTGAGATACAGTAATTAAAATGAAAGCCAGAAAAAATACTTAAAAATCAAGGAAAGTCACTCTTTCACTCTCTGCTGCTTGTAGAACTCTGCAGGACACCACGAGGAGCTGTGCTGAGTCGTATACAAGCGCAAAAGCGGGCAAAAATGGGCTTTATAGCAGGGGGTTGAAAAGAGCCAGGAATTGACCCAAAATGGCCAATAAACTACAAGTTGCTGGGCTGGAACCACTCCTCTAGGGACAAATAGGTCGCTCAGTGCTCCCCACTCCCACTGGTGAACAAAGAAGCTTCCTCTTATCCAAATAAGGATATGGATAGCACAGGAACCATGACAAAAGCCCAGAGATCAGCAAAATCTGAAGACTGGACTATTCTAGTTCAGTAAGGTAGGAAAACAAGGATATTTTTTGTTTTTTTTTTTCTTTTTTTACAGAGACAGAAGAAAAAGATACAGTAGCAAACAGTAAATGCTATAAAACGGCCAGCGCACTTGAGTGTGTTAGCCTAACAGTTAAATTAAACAAAAAATAACCTTTTAAAGTACAAACAGTTTAGAATCAACACAAGTACAGTATAAACAATATGCAGAGCTGTTTTTTAGGCAAAATGCAGTCGAGATACAGTAATTAAAACGAAAGCCAGAAAAAATACTTAAAAATCAAGGAAAGTCACTCTTTCACTCTCTGCTGCTTGTAGAACTCTGCAGGACACCACGAGGAGCTGTGCTGAGTCATATACAAGCGCAAAAGCACGCAAAAAAATGGGCTTTATAGCAGGGGGTTGAAAAGAGCCAGGAATTGACCCAAAATGGCCAATAAACTACAAGTTGCTGGGCTGGAACCACTCCTCTAGGGACAAATAGGTCGCTCAGTGCTCCCCACTCCCACTGGTGAATAAAGAAGCTTCCTCTTATCCAAATAAGGATATGGATAGCACAGGAACTGTGACAAAAGCCCAGCGATCAGCAAAATCTGAAGACTGGACTATTCTAGTTCAGTAAGGCGGGAAAGCAAGGATTTTTTTTGTTTTTTTTTTCTTTTTTCTACAGAGACAGAAGAAAAAGATACAGTAGCAAACAGTAAATGCTATAAAATGGCTATTGCACTTCAGTGTGTTAGCCTAACAGTTAAATTAAACAAAAAATAACTTTTTAAAGTGCAAACAGTTTAGAATCAACACAGGTACAGTCTTATAAACAATATGCAGAGCTGTTTTTTATGCGAAATGCAGTCGAGATACAGTAATTAAAATGAAAGCCAGAAAAAATACTTAAAAATCAAGGAAAGTCACTCTTTCACTCTCTGCTGCTTGTAGAACTCTGCAGGACACCACAAGGAGCTGTGCTGAGTCATATACAAGCGCAAACGTTCTGGTGAAGAAGATTTGGTGCAGACAGGTAGAAGGCAAGAGGAAACGAGAATGTCCAGCAAATTGCTATCTGTCGGCAATTGCATAGTATCCATGGCATAGTTTAATGTTGTGGTTATAGTAGGTGTGTCCCTTTAATATATTGTCTCATGTCCAAGAAATCTCTACGTGCTTATAATATGCTATGGCACTGTGTACTATATCTCTTTGCCTCTAAGAACTTTACACAGTCGTTGCAATTTATATTATTAGACTATGAAATTGCAGCTTTAAAATGTGTCAGGCTTAATTTCAGTAATATGTCAGCTAAGGAATGTTTGTTAAATTTCGGCCAGAATGTCTGGCGTAAGGTTCAGCAGCTTGGGCTAGGGTCCTTGTATAATAGTTCACATCCATTTCAGTTAGCTGTGAAGTCTCTAATATGTTTGGCTTTCCTAGAGGAAGAAGAGGTGATCGAATCATTCAGTCAGATCAAGGAATAATTTCCTGATGAGGGCAAGGATGTTGTGAAATACTTTAGTGACTGGTATGTTTTGGGACGTGTCCGTAAATTTACTACACATTCAACCACAGTTTCACGGTTTCCCCCATTGTTCCCTATACTGTTTTGGAATATAGCAGAATTGAATAGGTTATTTCTGCCACATACTCAAAACTCAGTTGAGGCGTGGCATCAACGTCTTAAGTGTTTGTTAGGTAACAAGGCTACAGATTTGTCAGTGCTGATGTGTTGTCTCACTAGAGAGCAAGGTTGGGTTGACAGCTTACGTGAACGTCTTGTTGCTGGATGTCCGCCATCACCCAAGAGGAGGAGGATAATCGAGAGACAAAATATGTTTCAGCATGTCCTGGATAACAAACATGAGTATACATCCATTGAGTTTGTAAGATGTATTGCTCAACTGCTAAAAACGTAAATTTGTATACGCTGTTGTGCCAAAATTTGTTTATTCACACATTTAATTTTATGTTGTTTCTCGCATGTTACAGGTGTTGTCTGTAGTGTATGGTTAGACTATTACAGGGTTATGTGTGTTAACTACAAGATGTTGCTGTTTGAATGTGACAGGTGACAGTTTAAGTGGTAGTAGGCATCTATGTGTGTGCTTTCTAAAGCATTGTAGTCTGTCGGAAGTGTACTTTGTTTCCCACTACACAATCGGGTGTTGTGCTAGAACTATGGATACGTCTTTTTATGTTCGGCATGTCAGTGCACATCATAGCTGTTAATAAGTTATTTTCGATATTGTGGGCGTCGGTGATCTGTAATTTCATGATTGTGTAAAGTTGGTATTATGGGCTGAGAATTATACATATATATATATATATATATATATATATATATATATATATATATATATGTATATATTTATTAATTTATTTATTTATTTATATAACTCTGAGATTGCTGTAACCTCACAATAGGGGGAATCTTCGGGTCTATATTAGAAGCACGAAAAGACAAAACCGCAAACATGAGCGAAAATGCCAGTAATCGAAAGGGTGTTTGTGGGGTTGTGGTACAGTGAGGAGTGGGTATTTGCCCTTTCCTCACTGTAGTGCGATCTCGGAGTTGGAATATTTAGTTAGCGGGGGGGGGCTGTGCCCCCCCCCACAATGCCAAATTCGATTGCCGGCATTTTTGCTCATGTGAGCATTTGCGGTTTTATCTTTTCATGCTTCAAATATAGACCTAAATATTCTATGGTACCACAATCAAAGACTTAATATATATACTCCCCATTTGTATATAAAGTCTCAGAGTTTGACAAATTACAAATGTAGTCCTCATAATATCAATAGGAGCCCATTATTCACAAATGGTGCCCTAGAAAGCTTAATCATCATAAGGACACTAGACACATACTGTATAATGACAGACAAAGAATATGTATAAACTGTGCAGCCTTTAAAGTGTAATCTAGCAAACCCTAGATTTTGTCCAAACTTCCACCAAAATACATAATCACTGAAGTGTCCCATGATCCATAGTCACCATTAAAGATGTATGTGCCTAGCTAATGAAAAAAAAAGTAGAAATTACTGGTTGGTATATTGAGTACGCCCGGCTGCAGCATCTACTAGAGATAGTAAAGGCCTGAGAGTTTTATTGGAGAGTCCGCTTTATGTGAACTTTGGAACTATAGCCCATAATGACACAAGAAAGGCCATCTCCAGATTACGGTCTATTATCCCTCATGGGCAACATGTCATTCAAATGCATACTCATCAACTTTAAGGGACTGGTGCAGTCAAAGTCATGCTAATAATTTTAGAAACCAGCATAAGAACAAAGCATTCAGTGTCTGCTTTTGAAAATAATGTACTTTGGTCTTCAGCTTGTACAGATGCTGTCAGCCTTTCCATAGCCAAGTACTAACTGAACTCAGTTTATTTTGGCATCATTAGAGCATGGTATAGTGTGTGTCTACTAAATAAATGAACAAATAATAAAACCTATAGCAAAACTTAAAGCCAGACTGCTTAGGTGGTCAGTCATGGTACTTAGCTATATTGTTTGGAGCACTGATTAAACAGACACACAAGATTAGAGGGGTATAGTTAAAACTGTTATTGGTGATATTCCTAAAAAATATTGACTTTGTGCCCCAAATCAGCACCCTGGCCACCTCCATGTCTGCAATGTGCTGAGACACCCAACTGAACAGTACAGAAAGTGAAGTTTTGGCATACAAGTATGAGTATCGAAAATGGTTTAGTATCATTATTATTGGAACTAGTATTTGTTTTGCAAATCACATAGGATAGCATGTGGTGCTAAGTAAAAAACTGGCCTAGGTAACAAATAATGTTTAATGTTTAGCACTTCTAAGTTTATGAACTATGATCACCCATATTTCTTCCATAATTTTGCATATAAAATGAAGATTTTCTGAATCCCACCATAAATTTAACAGAAATGAAATCCTTTAACTAACTTTTAATAAGATCCTTACCAAGCACCAGTGGTTGTATGATCATTTTTGTGGCATTCCCAGAGTTTCCTTCATTGTTTCCAAAGCTTATTTCCTATGCTTTGAGCAGTTACAAGTTTTTGCAGTACAAGATTGTTGCCCTTTGTGATTTTTTTGCTGTAATAGCTTGAAATAATCCCACAACCAATAACTAAATATAATTCTTTGATTTATGCTCCAAAAATCAAAGGGAACCAGTGATACTGTTATTGTATTTTCTAAATTTATTACATGTATTTATTAATGCTCACTCCCTGCACCAAATAAAATTATCATCAATACAGCATAGATACAATTTTTATATTACTACCATATTCTGATAGATTAATAAAATAATTCTTCCCATACTCCCATAAACTAATTAGCAATCATGAGATCTAGTCCAGCTCCAGTGGCCTACTTCCAAAATCTGCTGAAAGAAATGTGATTGAAGTATAAAGATATTAATATCCAAAATGAAACAAAATATTCTGCACAACAAACATTTAATCCTCAGAAAAAGTTTCCCCAGAGATATAGTTTCCATGATATGTACAATTATTTTGTCCTCTGGTATCACAGTATAAAATGATTTAACATTATCATATGTAACAAGCCTTAATTATTCCTCAAAATTAACAGCATGGATTTTCATTGAACAGTCTATGGTATGTTTAATATAAGATGAGATGTAATGTCATAAAGCATGCAGTTTCTTTTCATCCAATACCAATGGTTGCACTGAAAATAAAAACGGAGCACTCAATTCATAACTTTGCACAATTTATTAAACTACTTTAAACAACTAAGTGCTTTCGTCCATATATCACAGATTTCATCAGAGTTATTCACACCATGAGTCACCACCATTTTGTACTTTTTTATACCAATCAGAAAATAGAATTAATTAATCATTTTAATACAATGTTAAAATCACTACTCCTACTAAATTGACTGCTCTATTTAAGAAACTTAACACTAAAAAAATTATTGCATATAAAATAATGTTGGAAATAAATTATCACACACAATCAAAATATTCAGAGCTTATTAGCTTTCATTTTTAACACAAAAGAAAAAGAGATACTGTCATTGAGCTCAGGTAAATTATTTCTATTAAGTCGCAATTGCCAGACTAATTCTTTAAATTCTAAAATATTATCAGCATCACATCTATCTGAGGCAACTAATTTATCAATGATAAAAAATACAAAATTTTTATATCCATCATGTAGAATACTGTGTAAATACAACACATTGGCTGATTTGTTGTTCTTAATATCATAAACATGCTTTTTTACTTGGTGAATTGACTTTGTTGCTGCAACAGATTGCAAAACACACTACTCCTTTGAATGAATCAGCTGGTGGATCTTCTTCCGGGTTTGTGAAAGAAATAACCGATGGAGGAGCTAACCCTAATGGTTGCAATAGTAATGGGTATCCTGGTAAAAGGTTCAGTATGAACAATGGAATGTCGGAGCTTTTCTCAAGTTGTTGCAGGCCCTGAGAAGCACACAGTGAGTAATTACCAGCAGAATAACTTTAATGTGGATAAGTGGCTGCATGCACGAGTGTTCTCATTTAATTTGAACAATACAGTTTGTCATGGTACTTTGCAATTACAACTGAATGATTCTGAAAGTAAGGTCTCTAAATTTCAGAGCTTACAACTTGAAAATTCATATTTCAATGAATGTTTATGAGGAAGACTTGTATCTAAAGAGTTGAGAATTTGGAAATACCCAAATGGGGTGGAAGTTGGTTCACCTTTGATTAGGGAACTTGTGGAACTTTTTGACCAGACTGGATTTAAGTTATAACAGTTACTCATAAAAGACAATGAGTTTAAACTGGAGCAGCTCAACAATGAAGTCAAGATTTTAAATGCTTCTTTTAATGCAGACTTGATATTTCTCAGCTATCATACTGAATTATATGACATTTCTGACAGAGCTGATAAATATATTGAGGCTAGTAGATTTCAGAAAACTAAAAAAACTAGATAGGGACAAGCGTGAATATGAATTAGGAAAAGTATACACTAAGCCAAACGTTTTTTATTATCAGAATGAACAGGTGGATACTCACAAGCCTGTGGTTGATACCAATTATGGAATTGTGGAGAATGATGAGGGTGGTTTTGGTCCTATTGATCATCCTAATTTTTTAGACAGTCCCCAAATTCACTGTTCAGAGCAAATAGCAAATCAGATGAGATCCAGCACTATGAACTCTTAGGTGGGTCCACACAAAAAACAACCTGTGAAGAATTAACAAAGGGGAAGGGGAAAGCCAAAAGACATTAATTATTTGTCCCTGTGGATGTTTTGGCAGGACTGAATTATTAACCAAAAAATGTTTCAGCATTTTTAACTTATCCAATGTAAACATTTCTGATAAAGCATGTGAGGTATTTAGGAAAGGGTTCAACTTTGTTCCTAGTATTAAACTGGGAATTGTGCAAGCCTTGATACAACTTAAGAAATTTACACTAGAGCATCGAGTATCCGAACGTCAATCATCCAAAATGTCAATTATCTGAACACAGCCTTCCTAAGAGTTGGATCTGTTTGTGCGTGAGTTGCATCTGTACTACCCCGCAAATTGTAACGTTCATGGAATTTTGCTGCTTCACCTGTTCATTGCTGCCTATTTATAACAAGTAAGTGTTCAATTCACAGAATTCTAAGATTGTTGCTTTACTTGTTAAGGGTGTATGTGTGTGTGAGTTGCATCTGTACTGCCACAAATTTTGTTCATTGCTACTTTACTTGTTAGAATTTTGCTGCTTTACCTGTTCTGTTAAGGTTTCTGCAAGGGCCTTTGTGTGTGTGTGTGTGTGTGTGTGTGTGTGTGTGTGTGTGTGTGTGTGTGTGTGTGTGGGTAAAATGCCCAGTAACTGGTGGTTAGTGTTACTCAAGCTCAAACCCTGTACCTCAGGTACAAGAAACAAGGGTCTGAACTCTCTAGCCATACCACCACTTGTGATTCAAGGAGTTCAGTCTGTAGCATTCAGCTGTCCAAATTTTCACAGAATGTCTGGAATTTTGAGTCTGGTTCTGATCTTTCCTGTCTGGTCATGTGTGGTTTTCTGGCAAATCAGTGAGGACTGAATTCCCTAAATAAAGACAGCCATTTAAGTTTCAGTCTTCCTATATTTCAGAAAATGCATGGTAACACCAAACATTTTATTCTAGTAACTTTCTAAGATTATACAAACAATATTTAAAATGTGTCCCTGGTTTTGGGCCTTTGTTCCCCTCCCCTCATAAATTTTGGCTTTTTCCAGATTTGTTTGTGCTACAAAGTTGAGAGATATGGTTGCATGCTAAGTGCATTTTACAAGAAAGTGAGTGTCAAGTGCATTTTATAAGGAGCTTAGAGCTTCAGGGGAAGAGAAGTTTAGTGCTGCTTATGCCAAGTCTGTTTACAATGTGCAACTTTTGTTTAGCAAATGATATCACTAATGTGCTAAAGTATTCAAAAGCATTGCTAGTTGCACAACAGGTAGTATACTTGCTTTTCATGCAGAAGGCTGTGGGTTCTACTCCCACAGTATGTTGATGTATTGCCGTTACTGTACTATGTTGTACTTTAAAGGGGGTGAATGCTGCAGTCCTGAGTATGTCCTCCTTTGGAGGAGATACCTAGTAACTATGAACCTGTTATCAGTTTGCCATTCATTACCTATTGCAATATTACTAGCTTACAGTACCATTTTTAATGTAACATAGGCAATTTATTCTTCAAGGACAGCAGGCACTGAATTTGTACATGAAACATGTGTTTAATGTTCATCAAAAACATTTTTAGAAGTTTTTTATCCGGTTCAAGTATATGTTTGGTTATCCAAACTGTTTGATTATCCAAACTACCCTAGGTTCCAATTAGTTCAGATAATTGACTTTCTACTGTACTAGGAATATGAATCTTAAATTATCTTCTGAAAAAAAACATGGCCCCTTCAGAAATTGCAATGTGCCTTGCTAGAAAAAGTGTATTTGTGCCTCAAATAAACCCTTGCATATCAGTCTTTGAAATAATTTATGAGGAAAAGTTTAGGGAAGTATCTAAACAAAATATTAAATATATGAACAACCTCACCAAAGAGGAGAGATGCTGCCTAATAGAAATTGTTGGGATGAGGGGGTCATGATTATGGATAGTTTTGACTACTCCAATAAAATGTATATTTTGCTATCAGATGAAACAACATATAAAAGAATATTATGCAATGAAATTAACATTCCATATAATGTCAGATTTTTTTTCTTTACGATTTAGAATTACAAGGAGCAATGAATACTGAAACGTTGCATTATTTGAAAGTGGCCACGCCTCTTGTACTGTGTGTGTGCTTGTCACACCAAAGATTTATAAACGTCAAAGCTATCCCTCCTTAGATCCACTGTGGCAGCTAAAAACTCAAAAATAGAATCCATGGGTAAATGTACTGATTTGAGATTGAAAGGGCTGTTTAACAGAAAAGTGCACATTTTAAAAGATTCATAATATTTATTTGCTAGTTTAAATACAATTATTTATGAAGAAGATGTTTTATTTATTACAGTGGATGTAGTTAATTTGTTTACTGTGATACCTCACACTACAGGTATTGAATGGTTTATGGCCCCACTTTGCTGTCAGACCAATGAATTTTCCACCACAGATACACATGTTTTGATTACATTAGTAGAACTGGTTTTCCATCAAATTTCTGGTGTGGTAATGGGGGTGGCTTGTGGGCCATTGTATGTGAATTCTGTTTTCACTAAATGGGAGGAATTATTTGTTTTTACTTCTGAGTTTGCCCCCTTACTACATGCCTATTACAGATTCCAGGATGACATTTTAAATTTATGGAAAGGTTCTATTGAACAATGGGAAGCATTTCTTTGTACAGTTGAATGAATCAATGACCTTTTTAAAGTTCACATATCATGCTGATTCAACAAAAATCAACTACGTAGATGTTACTGTATCTAAGAATATAGCTTTGAAAGGGTACACCTCCACTATTTACTGTAAAAAACTTTTCCAGCTCCTATTTACATTTCACAAGCTGCCATCCCTTACATCAAAACAAGGGCATAGTGAAAGGTCAGATGGTTCACCTTTCTAGAGAATTACGATGGACAATATTTTCAAATATGAGCTTGATTACTTGTTTAATTTATTTTTGGATAGGGGTTGCCCAGCATCTTTAGTGTATGATGTTAAAAGTGAAATTTTAAAGGGTCAAAATGATAAATGTGCACCTGTACTTAAGGTTACGGTAGGTCAAGGTATCCCAAGTTCACAGGAACTTAGTATAGTCAACAATAACATTGTGACCAACCTTGGGAGTCCTTTAATGATAATTCCCTACAGTAGTGATGTCCATAAATATGTTAATGTAATTAAGAAAAACTGGCACATGGTATTTAACACGGAACTTAAGAAAAATTATTGGCGATCAACTTAAAATAGTATTTAGTAAAGGGAAATCTATGAAAAATTTGTTGGAGTTAAATGTGGGCAACAAATTATATGCAAATGCATTGCACCATAGGTTCATAGGTTCATAGGTAGGTATTAGGCTATCTGCCCAAAGGCATTTATAAGCCTAGCCAGAATGTGTTGGCTTTCGCCGCTCCCTTAGATTAGTTTAAAGGTTTAAATGTGGTTGTTGTAGATACTGTAGGTTTATACATGAAGGGCCGTATGCTGTGGTTGATGGGTTTTGACAGAACTATTGTCTGTCCAGGTAGATGTAACTGTAATAGCATGAGAGTAGTATATCTTGCTACTTGTACAGCATGCAATGCATTTTATATTGGCAAAACCAACAGGAAATTGAGAGGATAAGAGAAAGCACATTTATGATATTAAAAACAACAAATCCACTAATGTGTTGTATAGACACAGTATACTGTGTGATGGATATATATTAAAAAATATATTTTTTATCATTGATAAAGTGGTCACCTCACATAGAGGTAGTGATGCTGATGATATTTTAGAATTTAAAGAATTATTCTGGCAATTGAAACTTAATGCAATTATTTTACCTGGGATCAATGACAGTGTCTCTATTTCTAGTGTGTTACAAATGAGAGCTAATAAGCTCTGAATATTTTGATTGTGTGTGATTATTTATTTCTAATATTATTTTATATGTAATAAGTTTTATAGTGTTACATTTTTTTAACAGAACAGTCATTCTTGTAGGAGTTGTGATTTTAACATTGTATTAAATTGATTAATCTACTTTCTGATTGGAGTAAGAAAATATAAAATGGTGAGGATTAATTTTGTGAAGAACTCTAATGAAGTCTGTAATAAATGGATGAAAGTGCTTAGTTGTTTAAAGTTGTTTAATACATTGTGGGAAGCTACACACCGAGTGCTTTGTTTTTATTTTTATTTTACTTTAGTATTTTGTGTTTATTTGGTTACCAACGGCTGTATTGTCAAATGAGTAATGGAGAAGATAGGATGAAAAAGTGGTTCAAGAAATCAGAATGAATTTTTGGTATCCCGACCATTGTAGGAATTATTGGTTTAGGCACTTACAAAATTTAAAAATCTCTTCAAACACAGTGTTATTAATAAATAAATGATTTAACATTACTCATCATTTTTTAAAAATATTACTTTTTGTAACTTCTTTGAAACCAGT